>NC_056565.1:3423298-3432105 GCF_013358625.1 Macadamia integrifolia | reverse complement strand
AAGAGATCCACCTATTTTCATTGATATATGAATTTCTTAATATAAAATGGATTCCAACATGAGGAAAAAACTGATGGTCAAATCTCAAAAGCTAGTAAAGGAACATAATAATTTGACCAAAAGAAAAAAGTTCAAGGAATTGAGTTTTCTTTAAATCACGATGAAGGAAAAGAGGGGCTTCAATACATTTGGGAAGAATTTTGGAGAATGCACTAAATTCTATGGGGATTGTTAGATCAAACACCAAGAAATACGAATGATAAAGAGACAATAGATCCGTACGACACAGAGATTTAACGAGATTCATACACCAGGGTGGTGTGCTACGTCCTCGGACGAAGAAGAAGATGATTCACTATGCAGAAGAGAGATTACACCCTAGCAGCGGCGAGGAAAAACTCACCCTGAAACCCTAGCTGCATGAAAACCCTAGAATACAATGACTTTCTCAACAAGCAACAGTACATTATATATACTCTAAAAACGTGGGTCGACCCATCGGGTAGCGGTCGATTCGGTCGAACCATACCGCGGGGGCTACGTTCCCGCACCCCCATACGAGATCAGTGATGGGCTCTGGGATTGGGCCTCGGCCCAATCCCTCTGCTTCCATCACAAATCTTAGAAAAATTCCCATTCAGGTCGGCCCAATCCCTCTGCTTCCATCACAAATCTTAGAAAAATTCCCATTCAGGTCGCCACCAAAATATGTCGGATCGGATCAATCTTCAAAACGGGTTAAGAATTCGAGACAAACTTAACAGGGATTGTGAACTGTAGGATGATGCAGTATGGTAGAGGTAAACTCTCTCATCATTTTAGCGTTCAACATTTCAAAATACGAAGGAAAAATCTAATATAAAGTGGATCATAGAAGGATGAATTAAACTATGAAATATTTTAGATAACCTACAAGACATTGGTGAATCAAATCACGGGTTCGTTGGATACATGAACACTCCACATGGCTAAATTACCATTACATGTACTCGTTGTCCCAGCAGAATTGGTATTTTGTGATATTTTTGAAAATTACAGATATTTTCATTCATTAATCAATAGGGGGTTGGTTTATGATCTTAGCTCTAGGCAGAGTAGAGAATTATCTATTTTGTATAATTATTTCTTACTCTGTGGCAGATTAGAATCAGAATCAGATGTGACTGAAATTTTGTGAACGAGTTTGTACTGAACAGAATTCCGGTTCAGATTTTCGGTCTGGTTCACGGTTGACACCCTCAGACTGGTTTTACGGCTCGAGGAGTCGATAATCTGATGAAATGTGATGGGCCGTGGGGCTATAGCCCATGAAATTAATTAATGTTATCCAAATACAATCCGCAGACCGGTGGGAAGTGAGAGGAAGGTGGCTGCTCCTGTCGTTTTGTGGAGTTTTGCTGACGTGGCAAACAATTATCTGTCTGACGCGTATGACACCCTCTTTACCCTATCCTCTTGCAAATGCTACTAGATAATTCTAAATTTTTTTTTTGGTAAGGATAATTCTAACTTCACATCATAGAGAGAGCAGACGAAGATTCTGAAACCTTTTTGAGTTGGGAGGGAAAGACTTTGTGAAAGGTTATTGGACCAAAAGGCATCTTAAGACCCCCAAATAGACATGTACGCCAACGCAACATCTCCTTAATCCTCAACTCCGGGAATGCGTCTGTGTTAGATCGAGCTCTAAGGGAACATGGAAGTCTTATCTTGAAAGAAGCTTTCGGCAAAATGAAATCCAACCAATCTCAATTTAACCTTTACTCATCATAGCCTCATAGGCACCCCACCAATGCAACACACACACATGCTCTACTTTACCCATCTGTTACCACTTCCTAATGAAAGCTAGAATATCCAAACAGAACCTTTTCTCTCTCTCTCTCTCTCTCTCTCTCTCTCGCCTCGGTGTAGGTTTCCATCTTCTAAGTACAAAAGTGCAATCTTGTACCCAAAAGAAAATTACAAATTCAATCGATCAGTGAGCATTGTTGGGATAGACATTGGGTGCAATTTGGGTCCCAAAAAATGTAATCTAGCCCGAAATTATCCGACCTAGGGATAGAATGTCAAGTATAGGTTAAGCTAATCGGGGTAAACCCCGTGAGGCAAAGTTTATAAAGCTTAATCAGGAGTTTGAATTCTCTATACGTACAATCACCTAGTCTTATATGTGAGCATCCAACATCTGTCTCACTTCATGTCATTACAATAAGGGTGAAGATGAATGTATTTAGAAATAATAGGGGCATATGTTGGATGTTCGCATGTACAACCAGATGATCGCACGAACAAAAAAATAAATACAATCTTAAAGAGCATCCAACATCTATCTCACTTCATGTCATTACAATAAGGGTGAAGATGAATGTATTTAGAAATAATAGGGGCATATTTTGGATGTTCGCATGTACAACCAGATGATTGCACGAACAAAAAAATAAATACAATCTTAAAGAGCAGTTGCAGATAGAAATGCTTCCACAAACCCTAATGAGGGTAGCATGCACAACCATTATCATCTTTTACATTATGAAAAAGAGAAACTTGAAGGAATGCATAGAAATAGACCAACATCTAACAAAATATATATTATTCGTCCTAGGGCCATTTGTAATGAATAAAGCCATAATGGCATAAAACTGCGAAATCAGCCAAGCTCATCTTTTTTTAGTGGACTTGATTTTTCAAAAGTTATGTTTGAGAAAAAAAAAAAAAAAAAAAAAAAAACAGCCTTGTGCATTAGGCATGTCCTTTTTCAGATATAACACTCATAAGGCTGCTTCATATCTGATTTTTTTTATTTTTTGGTTGCAACTTCTCTATCAAGGAGGTTGTCGTTTGAATTAGACATTAGCCTGCTTTATAGCCAACAATATTAATCTAAGAAACAAGAATAATTAACTATGAATGGATGAAGTCATAAAGCAATTAGTAATTTTAGAAACAAGAATAATTAACTATGAATGGATACTCAACAACATTAATCTAAGAAAAAAGAGTAATTAACTATGAATGAATGAAGTCTTTATTCAAAGTTAGAGCTTAGCCTGCTTTATAATTAAACAACAAATTAATCCGAGAAACAACAACAATTAACAATGAAAAGGTGAAGTCTTTTTTATCATATGTCCGTGTAGTGCACCTTCATTATAAAATTGAAAATTTTAAGGAAACTTGGAGGTGAAGGAAACCTTGTGCACTTATGTCAATGGTCCTTGATTACTCTTATCTATATAAAAGCTTAAGCTATAGGTTCCTAAGGCAAGAAAATATAACTTCAAAGATCTTAGAAAGTTGTTGGGGGTGTTTGGTTCGGTAAATCTTTAGGATGACATTCTTTAGAATGATAATTCTTAATTTTTGAAGTTGTTTGGTTCCACTAGGATGACCCTCATAAGTGAGCACCTTACTTCCCATGAATGACCATATTACAAAGGATGTGTTCCAAATTTGAGTTTACCTCAACACTTAAACTCAGATTTGAGCAACCTTTTTACCACCTAGTATAAAAGGAGAAAACGGAAAGAAGTTCTCTACGGAAACCAATATCTCAACCCGCGAGAAACATGTACTAGCCTCAAGGCAACCAAACAATTTTTCAGAAAGAAACATAATTCAGAAGAATGTCTATCAAAAGATTGACATTTATATCCGATACATACACCATTTGATTTACCGAACCAAACACCGTAAGCTTTCAGTTCAGAGTTACATTAATGGCAGAAGTGAAACTGATTGGCGCATGGGGAAGTCCCTTTAGTTGCAGAGTAGAGATAGCTCTAAAACTGAAGGGTGTCTCTTTTGAAACCACTCTAGAAGATCTCTCTAACAAGAGTCCTTTGCTTCTCTAATATAACCCAATTCATAAGAAGATCCTTGTGCTCCTACATAATGAACAACCCATCGCCGGATCCACCGTCATTCTCGAATACATTGATGATACATGGGAAGGCTATAGCTTACTGCCCAAAGATTCTTACCAGAAGGCCATCGCTTGATTCTGGGTCAAGTTCATAGAGGAGAAGGTAAGATATGTCCTAAATTAAGAGATGCTGCTTTTCACATTTATGTAGTTTTCGTTTTGCTCATTTTTAATTTACCCAAAAAAAAAAAAGGTTTTTGCTCATTACAAGATGGTAGGATATTTATTTATGGCAGGATGTTGGTATGCCGTTGGTTTTCTTGGAGCTAACAACTCAACCAATGAGAGATGGGATGGGAGGGGCATAGGGGATTTTTTTCAAGGAGAGAAGGAGGAGAGAGAGAGACATAGATTTGGGATGGGAGGGGCGGAGGGGCCGAGGGGCATAGGGGACTGCTAGCATACCCTACTTTGAACTCAATAATATAAATTGACTTACAAGGTGAGAGAATGTACCCAAGACCATATCAACCCACATCAATTTTTTTGTAAAAATCGATATCAAATCAACACTCCATATAATTGATATGGGATGTTAAGACACATTGTGGGAGATTTTTCCACCTAGATAGCTGATTCTTTCATGCAAACAAATTAGTTGGTCATTAATATTCAACTATTGGACAGATGGCGATTTCTTTGTGTAAGCCATACATCAAATTTAATAGATGTCTCAATCATATGGTTTACCTTTTTTTTTTTTTTGTGAGGGTACTAAAATTTGTACAAATATTTTGGTGTAAATTATAGTCATGACGACGTGATGAGAGAGAGAGAGAGAGAGAGAGAGAGAGAGAGAGTTAGTTTTTCATCAAATGGTCTGATCTCCCAAGTTAAATATGTTTTCTTATTAATGAACTAAACATTCAATTATCATATATTGTTATGTAGTTCTTCGCTGCAGCATGGGCGGCTTGCTGGAGTACAGGGAGGAACAAGAGAAGGCCAAGGAAGAGGCATGGGGGGTCTTGACACTACTTCAAAATTAGCTCAAAGGGAAGAAGTTCTTCGGAGGAGACAATAATGGGATTGTGGACATTACTGGTAACGTCATAGCCTTTTGGATTAGAGCGATTCAAGATGCAGCAGAAGTAAAATTGTTAGATGAGGAAAAATTCCCTACCTTGTGGAAATGGGCTGATGAATTCTGCAATGTTGAAGTTGTCATGGAAACTCTGCCTGCCAGAGATAAACTGGTTGCTTACTTCAGAGCTCGCATGGCAGGCAATTAATCCATGGTCATTTATAAATAAGTTTGTGCTTACTTCTCAGTTATGGTCATGAAGATGTAGGCAACACTACATCAATCTTATTGTGATCATTAGATCATTACTCCATCCTTGGGTTTGTTACCTTGTTTGGTCAAATAACTTGTTATCTTAATTGCTTTCAGATTGAGTATCAAAGGGTGAATCTTCTGTTATTTGAACAATTTTTTGATAGCTTGGTGGATATTATGAATAAACGAAAGGAGTTGATCTTTTCTGTCCCTCTCTCTGAGAAGGGGTTTCCGCCAGAAATATTAATTATCTGATTCATCTTTAATATAATTGTAGGGGCTTCCCGGATCCCAGTTAATAAAAAAAAAGAGCAACCCAGTGCACAAGGCTCCTACTACTACGAGGTTTAAGAGGGGCAAGTTGTACGCAGCCTTACCCCCTGCTTCGTAGAAGAGGCTGTTTCCAAGTTTTGAACCTGTGACCAACATGTTGCAATAGTGCAACTACTCACGGATCCCAATTAATATTAGAGTAAAAAAGAAAAAGAAAACCATCTAGTTCTTAGGTTGTTATTAGCTATGTTGGGTTTGAAAACCATCCAATAGTGCATTATGTTGTGTCCAAAAGTAATGTTTAATGAACAGAAAATTAAAACAACATCTAGTGGTGTAATTAATTGTTAAATGATGTGCGATGAGTATGCTTTACCATTTGTTGGAGGGTTCAACCCACTTCAAAATCTTAAGGCATTAGGTGAGGATTTAGATCTTTCCCCCGTGGGGCTGGAGAGTGAGAGCATGGTTCTAAGTATTGGTATGACATCGCTCAATATGGGTAATCCATATCAGTTTGGCAAGTGTCCGATCTCAATACCTAATCTGTATTGTATCAGTTGAATGGCACGGACTAGGGTTAAAAAGGTGAAAAGCCATTTTTAAAGATATGGCAGGGGTATTTCTATTCGATACGGGTAATCTAATACTGTAACAATTTTAGGGATGATCAATACCCATTTCGATACCATGCTCTATAATGTTGCTGGAGAGAGACCAACAAGACACAGAACAGGAGAGAGAAACAATGGGTTATACTTAATGGTCAACGATATTAATTTAAGAAACAAGAATAATTAACTATGAATCGATGAAGTCCTACTTCGAAGTTAGAGCTTATCCTGCTTTATAAACAACAAATTAACCCAAGAAGCAACAACAATTAACTATGAATAGATTAAGTATTTTTCCATATGTTCGTGCAGTGCACCTTCATTATAAAACTGAAAAATTTAAGACAATTTGGAGAAGGAAACCTCGTATGTGCACCTTGGTGCATCTTAATACTCAATAGTAGCTATTGTCAATCAATGGTCCTTGAGTGCTATCTATCTATATAAAAGCCTAAGCTAGAGATGCCCAAGGCTAGAATATAGTACTCCAAAGATCTTAGAAACTTGTAAACTTGCAGTTCAGAGCTACACTAATGGCAGAAGTGAAACTGATCGAGGCATGGGGGAGTCCTTTTAGTTGCAGAGTAGAAATAGCTCTAAAACTGAAGGGCGTCTCTTTTGAATCCATTCAAGAAGATCCCTATAACAAGAGTCCTTTGCTTCTCAAATATAATCCATGCCAGTTCATAAGGACATCCCTGTGCTCCTACACAACGAAAAGCCCATCGCCGAATCCACCATCATTCTCGAATACATTGATGATACATGGGAAGGATATAGCTTACTACCCAAAGATCCTTACCAGAAGGCCATGGCTCGATTCTGGGTCAAGTTCATAAAGGAGAAGGTAAGAGATCTATGATGAATTTTAGTTTAAATCTGTTCTCTTATTAATGGACTAAACATTCATTTAAACATATATTGTTATGTAGTTATTCGCTGCAGCATGGAATTGCTGTAGTGAAGGGGAGGAACAAGAAAAGTCCATGGAAGAGACATGGGGGTTTGTAGCACTACTTGAAAACGAGCTGAAGGGGAAGTTCTTCGGAGGAGACAGTATTGGGATTGTGGACATTACAGCTAATATCATAGCCTATTGGATTGGAGTGGTTCAGGATGCAGTAGAAATAAAATTGTTAGATGAGGAGAAATGCCCTATCTTGTGCAAATGGGCTGAAGAATTCTGTAATGTTGAAGTTGTCAAGGAATCTCTTCCTGAAAGGGATAAATTGTTTGATCTCTTCAAAGCTCGGAAGGAAGCCATAACTGCATCCCATTAATCAATGGCCGTCCGTTTCCTTATTTGGTAAAAAAGTTTTGCGTAAAGGTTGGATATGCTATTGGTATACCTAAGCTAGCACATTTCTCTCTTCCCTTTTTGAAATCATCCATCTACCCCTCTTACACAATACTTCATCCAACACCCGATTGATGCTGTCCACTATTAGGCTCTGTACTATAACAATTCTGTTTTTTAAACTTGATTCTAGGTCTGGCACACTTTTTTGCATTTATGTTTTTTTGGAATGATTCTGCGTCTTAAATGCTGTATGGTAACGTTAAAAAAAATATTTTTGTAACCTGAAAGAAACAAAAAAACATGTATGGTTTGCACTTAACAGAATCATTTATGTTAGAAACCCATATTTACATAAAATGCCATCTTCACCATGAGTGCTAAAGTTGTGATTTTTAAATAAAATCTAAGGATAATAAATGGTTTTTCAATAAAGTTTAAGTTATGGAAACCATTATTACACAAGTAGCTAGAGTTGAAATAATACATAAACAAGAATAATTCATGCGTCGTGTTCCACATCCTGCTGAAGACTTTAGATGCCCAATCTAAAATCCCACATTTTGCATACATTGTAATGAGGGCATTTCCCAACGGTTCTCTAAACCAAATCTGAATTTAAGAATGTAGCTGCGAACTTGTTTACCATGTATCAAAGTTGCTATGCTAGCACAAGTGCTCAAAACAACAGTGAGAGACAATGACATTGAGCACAACCGCTAATCATGGAGTTCCACGAGACAGAATCCTTCTCCTCCAACCTCTCAAAAATAACCCAAGCTGAATCCAGATCAACACAACTGAAGTACATAATTATTGTTGCATTGCTCACAGATGTTTAGCCTTCAAAGCCTCTCTTAACAATTTGGGCATATGTACCCGACAGCCAATTCACCATTCCCATGAACGAACTTGAACTCATAACAGTCACAAAAGTCGGTGCAAGACAAGCTTCTTTCGTTTCCATAGATGCATCTTAAGGAACATCTCTACAGCAGTCCCTTTACGCCCATTTTCCACATGGTCTGTTATTATGGCATTTTATGTCGCAATATTTCTTTGAAGCCTTACATCCAAGAGTTGGAAGTCATTCAATGTCACAGAATTTCTGTAAAGCATACCGTTGAACAGTTGGCAGGCATAGTCAATCTGGCCTGATTTTGCATACGCAGATAATAGAATCGTCCATATGTATTGATGAGCACATTTATGTGTGAAATCTAAGTAGTAAAGCATACATTTAACATATTTAGAATGGAGCTACCTTGAGTTTTACTCTCTTTTTATAGGTTTTGTATTTTAAAGGCCTTAAGCATTATCGGGTATCATATCTCTCCAACAACAACTACCTAGTGTAGTTGGTGAGCTATGGTGCACAAAATTCCCTTGCTCACCAAGGAAAGAAAAAAAAAAAAAGGG
>NC_056565.1:3367848-3423278 GCF_013358625.1 Macadamia integrifolia | reverse complement strand
GAAGGAGGGAGAAAAAAAAGAAAAAAAAAAAAAAAGGAAAAGAAAATAAGCAAAAAATTGTAGGAAATTTTTCTAAATTTATTTCTCTTTTCTCTCTCCTCCACCTTAATACTTTTGGTTTCAAAAGATCTCACCTACCAATTGTGGGTTTCCTCATTTTAAGAAAGAAAAATTTGTTATCCTACCTCCCCATTCCCTATAAATACAACTCATGTAAGAGGAGGTGAAACCCTTCATTCTTCTTCTAGGGTTTTTTTTAGTTGCTCTCTCTCTCTCTCTCTCTCTCTTTAGTTTTAGTTCTTTGTTTTTGCTTTAATCACTTTTGTAATAGCTTTTTATTTCAATTAATGCAAGTCCTATTTTATTTTTATTCAACCTTTTATGTTTATGATTTATGCAATTGAGTTGTAATTTTTAAGTTATATTTCTAGGCTTAGATCTAGGTGACAAGATCACAAGCCGTGAAGCATCTCTTTTTCAGGTTCATTTTTTTTTTCAAGATTTATTTCTCCAGGCCTAGAAATTTCAGATTTGGTTAATTCCAGATCTAGTTTTTAGGGTTGGCAGTGTCTCAAATCACCTAAGCTTTCAAATTCAAGCATTGATTCAGGTAGGTAGGTTTTTTCAATAGTCTTCTCTCCCCCCTCTCATTCCCTCTTCTGACTACCCTTTATTTCTTAATTTAAGATTTTAAGTTCAGTCATTACATTATTGTTTTCCCTTTCCCCCAAGGTTTATGGCTAGTGTATGTGTTGGCTTTGCCTCTCCTAGCTATAGAACCATCATTTTATTGTTTTTATTTTAAGTGCCTCTCTTTCCCTAAAGCCAAGGAGAGTAACCCTTGTAAGAGTGACTCTCTAGTTAAGTAGGGAAGTTCATATTATGATGCATCCCTCGGGCTAAGTAGAGAAACCTACTTGTGAGCTTCGCTCTAGCTTTATCCCATTTCTTTTACTTTATTTTTATTTCAACATTTTTTTTCTTCATTGCTTTTTAATTGCATGTGTTGTTTATTTTTAATTATTTATTTATTTAATTTTAATTGTGTGTCTTGCGTATTTAAATTCTTAAATGAAGAATGGTTAAGACGTTATTTTAGATACATACGTTTAAGACGGTAGTTAGAATTAGATCACAACTATTAATCAGTTTACTTTCGCATTATTAAAAGAAACCAAAAATAAAGTGGTTGCTCTCCCTGTGTTCGACCCGTGGCTACACTGATCCGTACGCTTACGATTACATTTTAATTCCTAACACGTATACATCAAGGATGGTGATCTTGCCAAACAATGGAATCACATTATTCAAGTCTTTTGATTTCGCGTACAGAGAAAGGAGCGAGTTCCCATTGTGGGCGTAGGCCTTGAAGCCAGCACAGATGACATGGGAATGAAGCTGGTCTCCGGCGACAGTGTCATGGAGGTTGGCTCAAGTTGTGAGGGAACAACAAAAGAATCACATGTATAAGAAAAAAAATCAGAGAGAGAGAGAGAGAGATGGAACTTACCTTCGTCTTTGTGCACAAGCTCTATACACGCTTCTCTAGATCTGCTGCAAAAACCCTCGACCTGCTGGAATCGGCAGAACAAGGAAAAATATGAGAGAGAGAGAGAGAGAGAGAGAGAGAGAGAGAGAGAGAGAGAGAGAGAGAGATCAGAAGCTCAAAGATTGAGTTTGTCAAACTTCGGTTTTAGACTTTATTCACGCTTCACAATGCCATCCATGACTTGTTGTTATGTTTTGAGTGCAAATCTCATATTTACCCCTCCTTGCTTAAGTGAGTGTTCTGATTCTGCGTCTTTTGCTCAAAAGAGGGACTCCAAAACCTTGTTTTTCAATCCCAAAATCGATTCTGAACCTCTAGTGAGATTTTTTTTTTCTTCTGTTTTCTGGTAGAAAACTTCTAAGAACTTAGTGAAAAATTCTAGAAGACTTGGTGATTAAGGAAAGCTTCGTGGATGGACCCATATTTATTGAAGTTTATAGTCAATATACTTCAATATTAATATCTATATAAGACACGAAACCAATTAACTAAAAATAGGTGAGAAGTCTTTGTTCCAAGCATGCATACACGTTCCTTGCAAAAATGAAAATTCTAAGGAGACTTGGGGATTAAGAAAAACAAGAAGCATCCTAACATGATGGATCAGCATTAATAGTGGCAAAGTATCGGTTGATCTGGTTCTCAAGTGCTTACTCTCTATATAAAAGTCTAAGCTAGAGGTGCATAAGGCAAGACTTGCAGTTCAGAGCTATACAATGGCAGAAGGGAAGGTGTTTGGCTCATGGGGAAGTCCTTTCAGTCGCAGAGTAGAACTAGCTGTAAAACTGCAGGACATCTCTTATGAATACATTGAAGAAGATCTAGCTAACAAGAGTCCTTTGCTTCTCAAATATAACCCAATTCATAAGAAGATCCCTGTGCTCCTACACAATGAAAAGCCTGTCGTCGAATCCGCCGTCATACTCGAATACATCGATGAGACATGGGAAGGTTATAGTATAATGCCTGAAGATCCTTACCAAAGAGCCATTGCCCGTTTCTGGGTTAAGTTCATAGATGAGAAGGTTAGAGAGACATCCAAAGCTAAGAAGTTGGTTCTTTTCAAATTTATGTGATTTTATGTTTGCTCACTCACTAAAGTAGGTTTCCTTATTTATTTTGAAAAAGAGAGGGGAAAAAGGTTCTTTTATGGACATTATAGACAATTTGTTTTACCACGTGGACAAATGATTTAGTCATTCTAACCATTAGATGGATGATGAAGAGTTCTTTTAGGTAAGCTACATGTCAAATTTGATGGCATATTTCAATCATATGGATTTTCTATAATGGGTTTTCCCCTTGTTTAACCTCCAATCCGCCTTAAAAAAAAGGAAAAGTATTGTGGGAAGAATTGAGGGTTCGGCATACAATCCCTGTCAAAATCATTCATTGCCAAAGAGCTAGGGTTTGAGAAGAGGGGATGTCGAAGAAGGAAGGCTGACATTGGAAGAAGAGAGTGTGATGGTCTGGATCTTACTATTGTTTTTGAAGGGAAAGATACCACCATGCCATCAGCAGTATGGGTATCCTTTCCCACACCCTCTCACTTATTTGACACAAGCTCTCTCTTCCCTACCACTCTCTCCTTCTTGATCATGTGGACCCGAAACAATTCCCACATGCATCCCATTTTGTGTGGCATTAGTGATTCCCCCCCCCCCCAACACACTGGAGACATTAGAAACCCTCTCCCTTTTTCTTAAGGATGAAGGTTCTTGAGCAAGCGGGGTGTCTACACCCCATCACAGAGGTTTTTCTATTCTTTTTTCTTCTTTTTTTTCCTCTTGAAAATAATTCATAGAAAATCAATTATGTGAGGAGGTGTGGCCTATGCTGTTTGCTCACAGAGACTTTTTTCCTTTTCTGGTGAAAGAGTGAGTTTCATCAAAGGGTCTAATACGAACTTAAAACTGTTCTCTTAATGTGCTAAACTAACATTCATTTATTGTGATGTCTGAAGTTCTTAGGTGCAGTATGGAATGCTTGCTGGAATGAAGGGAAGGAACAAGAAAAGGCCATGGAAGAGTGGGAGCTTCTCACAACACTTGAAAATGAGCTAAAGGGGAAGAAGTTCTTTGGAGGAGACAATATTGGGCTTGTGGACATTGCAGCTAACTTCATAGCCTTTTGGGTTGGAGTGCTTCAAGATGTAGAAATTAAATTGTTAGATGAGGATAAATCCCCTACCTTATGCAAATGGAGTGAAGAATTCCTCAGTTGTCAAGGAATGTCTGCCCCCAAGAGACAAACTATTTGCTTTCTTCCAAGCTCGCAAGGAAGCCATTACTGCATCCAAATCCATGGTTTATAAATGAGTTTGGGTGTACATCTCGGTTATGGTGAAGAGGTTCATTTATTGTTGTTAATCTTTAATTGCTTCAAGTCTAGAAATAGAGAGTCTGAAATTTCTGTTATTTGCTCACTTATTCTGGCTGTGACACAAACCTTGATGTCTTGTTGAATGTATAAGGACATGGATTTAATAAAGGTTTTGCTAATCTCACAAATACTTAAGGAATCTGTGGGATAATTAGGTCCCTCCAAATTATTTTCAAATTCAGATTTGTGAACTATGATATTTATATTCTCATCAATCAAAATTTTCATTCATGTCATTCATTTATCCTTCAGCATTGGGAAGTAGTAACATGTTCTTCCCCCATCACTGGAAAACAAAGAGTGAAGCCATGCTCTCAATAACATATTGTTGGGACTTATAGAGTTATAATCCCACATCAGTTTGTTTAGGTCCTTGATTTGTTGACTATGTTTTTTATAATCTTGTCAATCAAAACTTTCATACAAGTAGGTCATTCATTATCTTTTAATTTAAAATTGGGAACTAGTAAGATGATCCTCCCCCATCGCTCTAAGGTCCAGTTACTAACCAAAACAAAGAGGGGTGCCACACTATCAATAGCACTCTGTTGGGACATATAGAGCTATAATCGCACATTAGCTTGTTCAGGTCCTTGGTACTTTCATATACTGAGGAGCTCTCTCCACCTACTGACTTTAAGGTTTTGAATTGTGTGTGTGATTTTTCACTCTCTTGAGCCAAGGCATACTCATACAAATTGAGCCCAATATGCTAAAAACTATTTTCTTTGGGCTGAATTGACTAGTGTTTTGGTATCACAGACTGATTAAGAACTGTCATTGATTAGGGACTAGAGCCTGAGGTACTAGTTCTAATGTTTATATAGGATTAATTAAGTAGGATGTTTTTGGTATTGGCTCCAAAAACAGTGGAAGTTAGCACCTGTTCCAATTAATCAGAATAGTCCCAATTGACACCATTAACCTAAATCGCAAATTCTATTGCCATTGAAGAGAAGCAAATCTCATACTAAAATTCAAACTCTATTTCCCCTCTTTCTATTGATGTGGAAATAATGATTTTTATTATGAATACATAAACTAAGAGCCAATATATACAAGCACTCATATTATGAAATGACATATCAAAAAGCTCAGCAAACAATTCCAGACCATAAGAACTTGAGATATTTACTTCTGTGACATAACGTAGCTAACAAGTGAAAGGAAAATGAAATTGATAATTAAGCTGATAAAAGGCTTTTTAGTATGTAAGTGACCAGGTTAAAGTAGAGGCTTGTCCAGTCTTTCTAACTGTCTTCCATCAAGCAAATTGGTCACGTACTGTCTCCTTTGTACATATTAGACTCCCCTGGTTGCTCATCAATATTCATGCTTTTGGCTTGTTGCAATCCTTCTTTTAGAGTTATAGTTTCAATTCTTACATCTGATCTTGAACCTGCACATTAAAATTAACAAATTGCATAACAACAAAACAACTCAAGTGAATTCTTGTGATCCAACTTAAGATGACTTAGGTTGTCTTTGGTATGCATTTCCAGAATAGATCATGGGTCTAAAACACATTTTGAAGTGAGAAAAAAAAAAAAAAACTATATTTCCCTTGCTTCAGAATGTATACCAAACCCATAATCTATTGTGAGAATTCATATCAATTAAACATAGCCTTAGTTAATCAAAGCTCCCAAGGGCTGACAATATCAGGCTAGTTGCTTATAATTCTCCAAGGATGAAAACCTGTTTTTATAAAACAATATTATTCCTAGTTCACCATATTTAATAACATTCAATTGCAACATAACTAAGCATGCTTCAAATCACTTTTTTTCCTACATACGACTGACCTGTATTAACATATCAGTATCGGTATTGATACTGATTTGAAAAACCATGATTTGACTTATAACTCTAGATCATCCTACCTTTGCTGCATGATCTAGAACTTTCTTATCCCCACGTTTTTCATAAGCATTAAGCGGTTAAGACAACAAAATAACTACAAATGTAATAAATTCATAATCACATTTTAATCAGGAATAGTTGCTTTGTGTTGATAAATTCTTATTTCCAGAAAATTTCCCTTTGATGGAATGTAGTCCCCTCACAACATCGTTGATGTTCATACGTTCTCTTGGTGATTCCATAGAGCACTGGAGTTCAATTTCAATAATTGACACTATGCAATCTTGCAATGTATCTATCCAATTACTAGAACCTTCCGTTCTCTTGATGACATCCCCTTCAATATATTCACCTTGTTCTTCCTTGAGTAGAAGTGTAGGATCTAAAATCTGAATCACATGTACCGGTAAAGTTGCCTTTACAAAGTTATGGAGAATTATATCATCAGTAAAAATCTTATCTGTTGGCTTTTTCCTGTGAACATCTCCAATAAAAGGATCCCATAGCTAAACACATCCCCTTGTATAGATACCATTCCACCCATGCTATGTTCTGAAATTTAGAAACATCTTGATGTTAGTATACCAATACGAGATTTGCATTTTATTTCATATAATAAAAGAAATTGTGGTCTAAAATATGGAAATTGTAAATATGTTATTCACAGGTAGCAAGTTACATGGTCATTTCAATCTGGAGACCCCATCATTTATACTATAACCAATTCCTAATTGCAATAAATATAGAAAAAACCGTGATCAAATTTAATTAAGACAAAAAAGTATATTGATATACTCAATCAACCATTTAGAAAATGATCTAAATATCCAATAATAGCTGGATTGAAATATATTAACACTGATAAAGATGATCTTTAGATCTGGACTCTTTTTTCTAAATCATCATTTATGTCATGTTAACACCCTACAATGGATATTGAATACATTAGGCAACAACTTAGTAAGGGCATTTAGATTTATATTGAAAACTCAAAATAAAATTGTGTAGTTAATTTATATTTTACCTGGAGCAGCGTAGCTGATAGATCCTTTTATCCCAATGGTACTAGTTTGAGACTTCGATAAATTGTTGTTAGGTTTTAAAAGTAGCTTCGCCAAATCAAAATCACTGATATGTGCAGTCATATCATTGTCAAGTAGAACATTGCTTGGCTTCAAGTCGCAATGAACAATTGAAGCATGGCAGTGGTAATGAAGGTAATTGATTGTAGAAGCCATATCAACTGCGATGTTTAATCTTTGAAGAAGGCTTAAATTCCTTGAATCACCATGTGCCTCCGTCGGTGGATGCAACCAATCATCCAGACTCCCATTCGGCATGAACTCATAAACAAGGGCTTTGAAATCTTTGCCTTTTGAATCAAGACTTGAACAGGAAGTTATAATATTGACAAGATTTCGATGCAGAATATTTCTTAATGCTTCACATTCAGCCATGAAGTTCTTGTAAACTCTTGGATTTTGAAGGTTGAGTACTTTGATTGCGACAATTGTTTTATCCTGGTCGATAATCCCTTTATATACAGAGCCAAAATTATCAGAACCTATGAAATTAGCTGAAGAAAATCCTCCAATAGCTTGGAAGAGCTCTTTGTAAGAAAGCTTTAAGAATGGGTCACCAATTAATGGTGTGGATGGAGTTTTACTTTTTGATTTTCTTATCCAATAAAGAGTAAGAAAGGAAGATATGAAAAGAAAACCAAGAACCCCACCAATGATCGCCAAAATTGTTCTAAGAGTATTGGACTTTTTTCGTTTCATAAATCCATGGTTTGTGCATGTAGGCAGATGTAACTCCACAATTCCCCCACAAAGCTTATCATTTCCATTCACCAATATTGCACTTGCATTTCCAAAAATTCCTTCCATTGGTACCTACCCCTCAAGATTATTGGAGGATGAATTCAAACTCTGCAATGCTAAAATATTTTGTAGTTCTTTCGGGATTTGCCCTGATAAATTGTTTAATGAGAGATCTAAATCTTGAAGCCCCTTCAAAAGAGTCAAAGATTGAGGAATGGTTCCTTCAAAAAAATTACTCCCCATATAAAGGCGTTCCAAAATATTACAGTCACCAATGGAAGAGGGGATTTCTCCTGACAGTCTATTTACAGAGACATCTATTGTAGAAAGATTCTTCAAGTTATCAATTTCAATTGGTAGAGAACCGACGAGAGAATTATAAGATAAGTCCAGAATCATTGATAAGTAGGAAATGAGAAAGATCTGTTAAGGTATTGGGCCTTGGAGCCTATTATTAGAAAGGGTTAGGTGCAGTGAATGTTTACAATTTCTAATATTGGAAGGAATGGTTGCATTCAAGTTATTGGCATCTAAATGGAGTTCATGTAAAAAAGTGAGATTACCTATAGAAGAAGGTATCTGTCCTGAAAGCCTATTATCATTCAAGAACTAGCTTTGAAGCTTTGGAAGTTTCCCAACACTAGATGGAATATAACCTTCGAGAAAGTTGTGATCCATGGCAAAAAAGGTTAGGTTGACGAGTTTCTCAATCCCAATAGGAATGGTTCCAAATATTTGATTGCCATCTAAAGCAAGCTCTGAGAGTTGTGTTGAGAGATTGGCTTTGAAGTTGGGAAGGGAACCCCTAAAACCATTATTTCCGAGATTCAAAACCTCCAGACTTGTACAATTGACAAAATCTAAACCATCAGCTTCCCCCATTCCACATTGATTTCCACCAATAATGAATCCTTGAAGGTTTTGAAGATTTCCCCAAGTTTTTAGGGATTTGTCCAATAAGACTGTTGTTAAGGAGACCAAAAAATTTGAGTGTTGAAATATTGGAGATGTAATTTGGAATGCTCCCTGAGAAAAGGTTCACTCCAATTGCTAGTGTTTTGAGATTCGGAAGAGTGAGACCTATGTCTGGTGGAAGGATCATGCAACTGGTTTTGTGCACGAGAGATAACTTCAAGAGATGAAAGATTGTAGAGTGAGAGAGGAAACATACTAGATAGAAACATACCAGATAGACTGTTTTGAGGAAATCCTAGAAAGAACAAGTTTGCTAGTTGACCGAAGGATCCTGGAATACTCCATTGTAGTCCGTTCCAACCCACAGAGATACTTTGGAGGGAGGAAACATTACCAATAGAAGCTCGTATTTCTCCTGTTAAGCCACTAAAATTAATAGAAATAAACTCCAGCTTTGACAAAGGCGTAAATAGTTCAACCAGAATCTTCCCAACAAGATTGTCATAGGAGAAATGGATACTTCTTAGACTAGTGCAGTTGGCCAAGCTGGTAGGAATTTCTCCTTCAAAAGTGTTGTTAGTAAAACCAACAAATTGTAGTCGAATCAGATTACCAATTTCTTGGGGGATTTTTCCATGAAGGCTATTGTTTTCAATGCTGAGGAAATGAAGAAAAGTGAGATTCCCCATGGAAGGAGATAAGCTTCCTCCCAAGCCTTTCCCATCTAAAACCAAGCTGATAACCCGTTGTTGATGACGATGGCCACAAGTGATCCTTACCCAGTTACAGAAATGAATGGAATCATTCCAAGAATTTAGTGCTCCATACGGATGATCAGTTTGTTTCTTGAACTCCAGCAAAGCTAGTCGACCTGTCTCATTTCCGACAACTGATTCTGCTAGCCTCAATGACCTCCCAAAAAAAGGAATAATGAAAACTAGAAGAAACTGAAGTTCCATCTATCAGAATCAATTTTTGAGACTCAAATGCGGAAACCATGCAATAAAGAGTTGCTACTCAGTTATTGTCTTTATAAAATTTAAGTAATTAATGTTCCATTATTGTCTGGACTCGTTTTGCAAGTCGAGATGGACCCAAGTGTGGTCCTCTTGTGGTCCAGTGAGTTAAATTCAATGACAAAAATGTGGTCCATCACATGCTTTCCAAGACTGCAGTGAATGACTCTAATTAACATAATAGTTAAATTGAGGGAGATAGAAGGCTCTTCAAGATTATGGAAGTGACTCATCAAAGTTCCAACAATGGAAAACTCTTTTAAGATAATAAAATACAAAAAATAAAAAAATAATAAAATAATAAAATAAAAAAAATAAAAAAATAAAAAAAAAATAATTATCATATACCCAAGGTAACCAAAGTTGATTTTATGGAAAAATATTTTTTTTCTAAAATTAAGGGAAAATATTTATTGTTGGGGAGTGGATTTTCTATACGTGTGCAAGAATTAATGGAAACGCATAAGGAAACATCCACGAAAATATCATTTTCTATTTCATAGAGCTGGATCGATCATTTTGCGATCACCCTAGCTCATTGCATCACAAATGTGTATGGAAAAAAAGGACCACACTTCCCCCACAAGAACCTTTTCATAAAATTAATAGAGCAAAAACAACCAAAAGGGATTAATTAAAATTGTGACTGATTTGTTGAAGGGATTGTCCATGTGCCAAGATCTTTGAGTGGTGTCCCATATCTTTGACTTCCCATCTTAAGAATCAAGTAATTAAAGCAAGGCAAGAAGAAAATTTGTTCCAAGTATGAAACGACGAGGCTGTCAGCTCCATTGTTGCTTCCTTCTATTCTTTCAATTGTGGTGTTAAGTCAGTCATAGAAAGCATAAAGAATCCAATACAAAACTCAAATAATGTAAGATGGGTCAACTAATTTCTTTCCAAACACGATTTTTTCAAATATTTTTCTTTGAAATACGAAATTCTATCGATGCTTGGTATAAAAAATACTATGGATAAAAAAATAGTGGATCCCATCATTTCTATGGTCAATTCTTAAATGGTGAAATCTTCTCTATACACTTTTCCCTGATATAATGAATGTTGTTGGTAACTCATACAGTTCACATCCTTTTCTCTTCCCATGAATTGTTCACACCCTTTGCTCTACCAAGAATTACCCAAGCTTGATTGTAATGACCGGTGAGATTCCTCTGAAGTCAAGGACAAGGCCAGCCGTCAGACATAGAGAATTAACCAAAATTTCAAAATAAGAGGCTGTCAAAGATAGAAACTTAAGAGTAAAAAAAAAAAAAAATACTCAGTAATCGATTGCTCTCTTGACCCTTCATCCTTCAAGTCACAGCCACACCGGTGCCTTCTCCACCTCAGTCATTGACCAATCTATGTTTTTTTTTTTTTTATCTTTGGCTTTCCAGTGTCAAAAGAGTTCCAACAATTTTAAACGAGAGTATCCTTGGTGGGACTTTGATCATTTTAAAAGTAATCTTATTCTTATTTATTGATTTATTTATTTAATGGATCGGCCAGGCTATTTGGGTATTTTTTCGGAAGAAAATATGAATCATTGGAAGGATTTTTCCTTCCCTTACTATGAATGAAGAATTTCTTCACTGATATCCATTATTGCAATGGGATGCGTGTCAAAAAGTGGGGAGAATTTCGAAACTTCAGTTAAGGAGGGGAGGGTAAGAATGACCCCAAGATTTTGGGTGAGCCATTCGACCGTGGTGTAGGATAAATTTCTCCTAAATCATTTCACGACCTTCATATATTTCATCATGTTAAAAGTAATCCTACTCTTTTATTTTTTATTTTTTATTTTTTTCTGGGTGAATAAAAATAAATTAAAACAGAAAAGAAAAAATTACTATAGCAAGATATTAGCAAGGGGCACTAGGCCGCCACAAAGAAAGAGCACGAATTGAGGAGTAAAAAAGAGCTCATGCTACATTCGTCAGATTTTCCAATTCCATGAGAAAAGAAGGTAAGGGTCAAATCTAATATGATAACTCCACTCCATATATAAAGTAAAGATTTGAGTGTCTTCCCAATAGAATTTCTCGTCTTGTTTGCTTCAACTATCTTGTTGCTTCTAGATTTTAACCATGTTGAATTTTTCCTCATAATACTTCGATTCTAAATATTCCTCTTGAGAGAGACAATCCAAGAAAGCTGCCTGAAGGAATGATTTTCCTACTCTTTTATTTATTGATATTTTCGGCAAAAATGAAACATTAACTAAAAGGCAAAAGATGTTAATCTGAATTCACTGACGGAGAGGACACTTTTCTCCCTTGTAGCTTTCCTAACCATTTTATCGACCACAGAAATTATCCTTCTTTCTTCGCAAACCCAACTAACTTATATCATAAGATTTAAACTAATAATTATCATACAAAATAGAGAATATTTCCCAATGCCACATCTTGTTTTTTTTTTTTCCATCTTGAAACCAAAAAATCAACTCCTCACAATCAGACCAAAATTCTATTTCTTCCCATCCTTGATCATTGGTAGTCCTTGAAGGAGGCCTTCCTGTACGCATCCTGCAACATCATAATCCAGAGAAACACCAGTGAAAGGAGTGTTATAAAATAGAACTGACGACCATCCTGTGTCTTTGATTGGTAATAGGACCCCAACTCCCATCACAGATAACTACTGGTTTATCACCCTTCTGCAGTCCCTGATATTCAATTAGGATCATACAAGTCTCCTCCACAGATGAAGATGACATATCATTAAAAGGAAGAAAGGAACATAAATTAGAGTCAGAAACCCATCAATAAACCAAACATCGGGTGAATATGCAAAGGACCAAACAAACTTCCAAACCTTAGGAAATATAGATACACATGTGGGTGGAAAAAAACTTTTTCAACAGAACATTAGCAGCTATTTTAGTAGTAAAACCCTAGATTTCAAACAAGGATATACCCAACAATTTGCCAAATCATTTAACCTTAATCTGAAGAATAGCTTCCACAACATTAATTGGAAAAAAAGGACAAATCAAAGGCACATTTCACACTTGATAGATTCTGCCTAACAAGGGCCCACGGATCCGTCCACAATGACATTTTCATATTCTTGTTTGTGTGTGTGTGTGAGAGAGAGAGAGAGAGATTCATTAAAGGGTCTAATCCCAACTTAAAACTATTCTTTTAATGGGCTAAACATTCATTTATTATGATATGAAGATAATAAATTCATAATCACCTTCTAATCAGGAGTAGTTGCAATTTATTGAAAGATCCTTGCTTCAAGAAAATTTTCCTTTGATCGAATGTAGTCCCCTCATAACATCATTCATATTCATACGTTCTCCTGGCGATTCCATGGAGCACTGGAGTGCAATTTCAATTATTGACGTTATGCAATCTTGATATTTTTCTATCAAATGACTTTCAGTTCTGTTGATAGCATCCTCTTCAATTTCTTCACTTTGTTCTTCCTTGGATAAGAGTGTAAGATCTAAAATTTGCATGACGTGTACAGGGAAAGCTTTCTTTGCAAAGTTATGCAGATTAATGTCATCAGTAAACATCTGATCTGTTGGCCTTTTTCCTGTGAACATCTCCAATAAAAGGATACCATAGCTAAACACGTCCCCTTGTATGGTTGCCCTTCCACCCATACCATATTCTGAAAATTTAGAAAACTCTTCTTGTTAGTATAATAATAAGAGATTTGCAATTTTTTTTTTTCATATAATACAAGAAATTACGGTCTAGAATATGGAAATTATAAAAAATTAGCGAGTTACGTGGTCATTTAATCAATTTAGGAACCATGATTATTTTGATTATGTTAAGAAGAACCCAATCTAAATTCAGTCCGATTAGATACAAAGGTGCAATGTGTTCGGAATGAATAAGCATAAAAACACGATCCACTCTAATAGAGAGATTTACCCAAAAATAAATAAAATTTAATTAAGATAGATCGAAAAGCATGTTGATATACTCAATCAACCATTAAAATCAGGATATGGTTATCCAATAATAGTTGGATTAAACAATAAACCTAATAAACAAGAACTTTAGATCTGGACCCTTCTTCTAAATTATCATTTGGGTCATGACTAATAGCCTACAACGGGTTTTGATTGGAATAGACAAAAACAATTTGGTAAATGGCATTTAGATTTACAGAATAAAAATATATAATGATTGTTAATCAAAATGAATCTTAAAACGAAATTGTATAGTTTATTTGTTACCTGGAGCAGCATAGCCAATAGATCCTCTTATCCCGATGGTACTAGTTTGAACCTGAGATGAATTGTCGTCAGGTTCTAAAAGTAGCCTTGCCAAACCAAAATCACTAACGTGTGCAGTCATATCACTGTCAAGTAGAATATTACTTGGCTTCAAGTCACAATGAACAATTGCTGCATGACAGTGGTAATGAAGGTAATCCAATGCAGAAGCCACATCAATTGCAATGCTTAATCTTTGAAGAAGACTTAAATTCCTTGAATGATCATGTGTCTCTGTCGGCAGATGCAACCAATCATCTAGACTCCCATTGGGCATGAACTCATAAACAAGGGCCTTGAAATCTTTTCCCTTTGAATCGAGACTTGAACATGAAGTTAAAATCTTGACAAGATTTCGATGCCGAATGTTTATTAATGCTTCGCATTCAGCTGTAAAGCTCTTGTAAGCTCTTGGATTTTGAAGATTGAGTACCTTGACTGCGACAATGGTTTCATCTTGGTTGATAACCCCTTTGTATACAGAGCCAAAACTACCAGAACCTATGAAATTGGCTGAAGAAAATCCTCTAGTAGCTTGGAAGAGTTCTCTATAAGAAATCTTTAAGAACCGCTCACCGATTAATGGTGTTGATGTAGATTTACTTTTTGATTTTCTTATCCAATAAAGAGTAAGAAAGGAAGATATCAAAAGAAAACCAAGAACCCCACCGATGATTACCAAAATTATTCTAACATCATTGGACTTTTCTCGTTTCATAGATCCATGGTTTGTGCATGTAAGCAGTAGTAACTTTGGAATTCCCCCACAAAGCTTTTCATTTCCATTCAAAAAAATTTCAGTTGCATTTCCAAAGATTCCCTTTGTTGGTACCTCCCCCTCAAGATTATTGAAGGACAAATTTAATCTCCGCAATGCTAAAAGTTTATCTAAATCTTTTGGAATTTGCCCTGATAAGTTGTTGAGTGAGAGATCTAAATCTTGAAGCCCCTTCAAAAGAGTCAAAGATTGAGGAATGGCTCCTTCAAACAAATTACCCCCCATATAAAGATGGACTAAACTATTGCAATCACCAATGGAGGAGGGGATTTCTCCAGACAAATTGTTATTGGAGATGTCCAACATAGAAAGACTCTTCAAGTTATCAATTTCAATGGGTAGGGAACCGACAAGAGAATTATATGATAAGTCGAGAGAAATTGATAAGGAAGAAATAAGAAAGAGTCGTTTAGGTATTGGGCCTTGGAGACTATTGTCATTAAGGGTTAGGTACTGCAACTGTTGACAATTTCCAATGCTGAAAGGAATACTTTCATTCAAGTTGTTGGATTCTAAATGGAGTCTATACAAAAGAGTGAGATTACCTATAGATGAAGGTATTTGTCCTGAAAGTCTATTTTCACCCAAGAATAATCTTTGAAGCTTCCGAAATTTCCCTATACTAAACGGAATATTACCTTGGAGAAAGTTCTGAGCCAAGGCCAGTGAGTTTAAGTTGATGAGTTTCTCAATCCCATCAGGAATGGTTCCAGATATTTGATTACCTTCCAAATGAAGTACTGAGAGCTGTGTTGAAAGATTGGCTTTAAAGTTAGGAAGCAAGCCCTCAAAACCATTGAATGCTAGGTCGGCAATCTCTAGATGTGTACAATTGAGCAAGGAATTTACAAAAGCTAAATCATCAGTAAAATTGTTTATACTGATAAAGAAACGTTGAAGATTTTGAAGATCTCCCAAGTTGTTAGGGACTTTTCCAGAAAAACTATTCGTATCAAGATCAAATAGTTGGAGTGTTGAAATATTGGTGATGGAACTCGGAATGCTCCCTGAGAAAAGGTTCACTCCAAGTTCTAGATTTATGAGATTTGGAAGAGTGAGACCTATGTCTCGTGGAAGGCTCCCACGTAGTTGGTTTTGTACCAGAGCAATAGTTTCAAGAGATGAGAGATTATATAGTGAGACTGGGAACATACCAGATAGCTTGTTTGTTTCAAGTCTAAGAAAATATAGGTTTCTTAGCTGACCAAAGGATTCTGGAATGCTCCCCTTCAGTGCATTATCACCAAAAGAGATATATTGCAAGGTGGAAGTGTTCCCAATAGAAGATGGTATTTCTCCTATTAAGCCATTTCGGTAAATAGAAATCTTCTCCAACTTTGACAAAGACATAACTAGTTCAACCGGAATCTTGCCGACAAGATTGTTATAGGTGAACCAAATCTCTCTTAGACGAGTGCAGTTGGCCAGAGTGGTAGGAACTTCTCCTTCAAGGCTGTTGTCATAAAAAACAATGGTGTGCAAACGAATCAGATTACCGATCTCTTGGGGAATTTTTCCATGGAAACTGTTGTTTCCAAGGTTAAGGAAATGTAGAAAGGTGAGATTCCCTATGGAAGGAGATATGCTACCAACCAACCCCTTCCCATGTAAATCCAACCTGATAGCCCGTTGTTGATGTTGATGACCACATGTGATCCCTCTCCAGTTGCAGTAATGGATAGAATTGTTCCAAGAACTTAATACTCCGTACGGATCATCATAAATTTTTTTCTTGAACTCCAACAAAGCAAGTTGATCTGTCTCGTTCCCTCCTATGATCCTTCCACCACCAATAGTGGCTGATTTTGCTAGCCTCAAGAATGAGCTCCCACCAAAGAGGAGGAGAATGAAAACTAGAATAAGATGATGAAGTGCCATCAGAATCAAATTTTGAGATGCTAATGCATAAACCATGCAATATTGAGTTGCACTAGGGTTTAATGTCTTTGAGAGGAAAGTATCCTTTTTAAAGGACAATGCTAGGCAACAACGGTAATATTCCACCAAAAGTTAAACCTTAGACAAGTCAAGTTTTCCTCTTAATTATTACTTAGACCATGGTTTCAAGTATTGGTATCATATTGGCTGTATCGTTTTGGTATTGGCTGAAATCAATATCCAATACTTGATCGATTAAGATCAATTACTTGTCTCATTTTAGAGGTAAACAGTACAAAAATATACTTTTTTAATAAAACAAGGGTAAAAAGTAACCGATAATCACTAATCTAATCCGATCCAAATCAATATCATATTGATATTATCAGATACCGGTAGAACTAAATCCTTGTTAGTGATGGTGAGTCCATGAGATGGGCTTCATGGAAATATCATAGGAGACTTTTCTCTTTGAGTATATGGGAGACTTAAACCCGCTCTTTGTCGATCAATGAATTTCTATTATCTATTTTTTTTTTTTTTACTGTTTTCGATCAAAATGAATTTCTACCATCTCGATTGCTTTCTTGACTCTCTTAAGTCACGCCACACAAAGTGCCTCATCCACAAGTCATTGACCAATGGAGGTTATCTCTTAGGGCTTTTTTCTAGTTTTAATTTTTTTGGGTTTGATTTCTGGTTTCAAGAGTGCAACAATTTCTAAAAGGAGTCTACATTTGTGTGACTTAGTGCTCCACTCCTTATATCATATTGAGTTATTCAAATAAAAAAACTAGAATTATTAATTTAATACAACCCATCATGAAGTCATCCAAGATTCCATACTTATTCAATGTAATTATTTCCTGACACTAGGGCATAAGGCATTCCATGATGATTGTGGGTCTATATTAGTCTAATTATGAGTTAGGTAAAATACATTATAATTTTTTTTTTTAACCTAACTACTAAAGGACCTTGCATCTATGCAAGTGGACAAGTTAGATTCTCATCCACTTTGAGTGGTTATCAATGGTATTACCCAACACAATAGATCTGTCAAAAGCTTATTAAACAATTAGAATCTAACACATGGCATCGTAAATGGACCCCATCAACCATAGGATTTTTTTTTGCTAAAGATCAACCATAGGATTAGCTGCTTAAGGAACTTGTTCCTTTGTTGATAAAGTGCTTTAATTTACACACCATGTTGCTTTTACACCTCTCTCTCTCTCTCTCTCTCTCTCTCTCTCTCTCTCTCTCTCTCTCTCTCTCTCATCCAAGAATGTGTGGATGAAAGGAAATGATGGTTCTATCTGTTGTAAGGGAAATAAAGGGAAGGGAAGTGAAATCAAATGAAAACAAAAAAATAGAAACTTTTGTGACCATTACCTAACATAATTGTATAGTTAATATTAAATTTTTTTTTTTAATCTCACTACTGAATTTTATTATATTTTTTTCAATCAAATCCCTTGGTTTTAAGAAGGTGAAAATAAAATTCATTTGAAAAGATAAGATTGCCATATTGGTAATATTTTAAGCTATTTACATAATATTTATGATCACAAAAATTTTCATTTTCTTTTAAAATATGATTTCCCTTCCCTTCATTTGCAACCAATCAGAACCAAAATAAATCGTGATGAGTTTGGAGGGCATTATAATCATTAAAGAAATATGACTCACACTTCCATCTCAAAGTTCATATATTGTATGTTATTGTTTGTAGTTTAATAGAAGTGCATATTTATGTCCAGAAACTTTGACTATAGAAATGTACGTAGGACCTTTGAACTACAATAGTGAATATTGAAGTAATTTAATGTTGAAGAGTCTGTTAGAACAAAGAAACAAGAACTGATAGAGTTACTGAAATGCAAAAGTTGTCTTAGACTGACCAACCTAATAAGCTTATTAAGATGTACGTACAATCAATTTTAGCCACGTTGGAAGATGATGATGTGACAATTATGACTCTTAGATAGATAGGTCTCGGGTTAGATCAGCCACATGTCAAATTTCAAGACTTAATTCAATTAAATACCTCTCCATGTATTAGTAGATCTTGTTTCATTTTTTGTCATCCATGTATGTCCATGCACTCAAGTAATGTAAGATCAAGTTGACCAAAACCCTAATGTGGACCCCCTTGATTGCATGGACAATCGAAAAAAAATAGTGTGGGCCCACACACCTGGACAGAACAATTGTAAAATAAAATTCATTGGGTAAGGAAAGGAAAGTCACGTGGTGTAATACCTCATACCATAAGAGGAGAAATGAAAACTAGAAGCTGAAGTGCCATCAAAATCGAATTTTGGGACACATGCCAAAGCAATACAACTTTGAGAACAGAATGTAAAAGCTAGACTTAGAAGTCAATTCTTCCTTTCTTATTTCTCGTAAGTTATGGTGATTACATGAGATCGGTGTTTAAAAATCTGGAATCGGAATTTGGATTGATCATTGTCATTTTCAATAAAATATTGGTTCAGAGTTAGTAGGGATCGGCTTAAGAACACCCTAACCCTAACCCTAGTTTCCATACAGAATTGGCCAGATCTTAATCAATCAAAAAATGGGATGGCCTCGCCAATTTTGATGATGTGATCCACATCGATGTTTAGATCCCTGGATTTGACTACCGGGCTACTAGATGTACTGCAGCTTGCCTATAAGTTGTTATATTTCAACTGCATCTCAATTGAAAATTAATATGCCATATATAAAATACTCATAAAAGACTAGATATATAATTTAGAAAGAATAAACTTAAAAATTTCCAATTAGAACCAGGGATCTTGTAATAAGGACTTTAGATTCTTCAGTGTTTCCTTCACTGTAACTTTCTCCTTAGATTTTTTATTCCAAAGTTCCAATTTGGGACTAGGGATCTAGTAATTGTAACTTAGCAGTGTGGAAACATAGAAAGAAAATTTGGAACAGAAGTCTTGATGTGGCAGATTAGGAATCGATCTGCTCGACCTCTTGAGTCTTTTAACTCACACCACACAACTTGCTTTCTCCACCTCATTTATTGAACATTCAAGGTTTAAGGTTTACCTCTTTGTGGCTTTTCTACTCTATACATTTTAATATCCACTAAAAAAAAAGTCATCAGTAAAATCACCATTGTTCCGACATTATCTTGTTTTGTGTTGTTTCGAAGATTTCATTTGTTTATATAAAGTTTGATGTGGTGGATTAGGAATCGATTGCTCTCTTGAATCTTTTAAATCACATCAAACAAGTGCCTCCATCTCATTCATTGACCAATTAAGGTTTAACTCTTTGTGCCTTTTATACTCTATACATTTTAATATCCACCAAAAAAAAAGAAGGGTCATCAGTAAAATCACCATGAGTCCGACATTACCTTGTTTTGTATTGTTTCCAAGATTTCATTTGTTTATAGGAGGTTTGATGTGGTGGAATAGGAATCGATTACTCTCTTGACTCTTTTAAATCACACCATAGAAGTGTCTTCTCCCCCTCATTCAATGACCAATCAAGGTTTAACTCTTTGTGCCTTTTTTATTCTATACATTTTAATCCAATAAAAAAAAAAAAAAGTCATCACTAAAATCACCATGTTTCCAACATTGTCTTGTTTTGTATTGTTTCCAAGATTTCATTTATTTATAGAAGGCTTGATGTGGTGGATTATGAAATCGATTGCTCTCTTGCCTATTTAAATCATACCACACAAGTGCCTTCACCTGATTCATTGACCATTCAAGGTTTAACTCTTTGTGCCTTTTGTACTCTATACATTTTAATATTAAAAGTCATCAGTAAAATCACCATGGTTCTGACATTATCTTGTTTTGTATTGTTTCCAAGATTTCATTTGTTTGTAGGAGGTTTGATGTGGTGGGTTAGGAATCGATTGCTCGATCTCTTGACTCTTAAATCACACCACACAAGTGGCTTCTCCACCTTATTCATTGACCAATCAAAGTTGAACTCTTTATGTTTTTTCTACTCTACACATTTTAATCCACTAAAAAAAGTCATCTCTAAAATCACCATGGTTCCAACATTGAATTGTTTTGTATTGTTTTCAAGATTTCATTTGCTTATAGAAGGTTTGATGTGGTGGATTAGGAATCGATTGCTCTCTTGACTCTTTTAAATTACACCACACAAGTCCCTTCTCCACCTCATTCATTGACCAATCAAAGTTTAACTCTTTATGCTTTTTCTACTCTATACATTTTAATCCACTAAAAAAAATCATCACTAAAATCACCATAGTTCCAACATTGAATTGTTTTGTATTGTTTTCAAGATTTCATTTGCTTATAAAAGGTTTGATGTGGTGGATTAGGAATCGATTGCTCTCTTGACTCTTTTAAATCACACCACACGAGTGCCAATGTTGAATTGTTTTGTGTTGTTTTCAAGATTTCATTTGCTTATAGAAGGTTTGATGTGGTGGATTAGGAATCGGTTGCTTTCTTGATTGTTTTAAATCACACCACACAAGTGCCTTCTCCACCTCATTCATTGGCCAATCAAAGTTTAACTCTGTGCCTTTTATACTCTACATTTTAACATCCACTAAAAAACAAGGTCATCTCCAAAATCATCATGGTTCCAACATTATTTTGTATTGTTTACAATATTTCATTTTTTTTCTTGATAAAAACCACATTAAATGGAAAATTCTCTCCCTACCTTATTTAATTTATGTGGAATCTTTGTGGCCTTGTCGATGTGTCCATTGCTGCAGTTATTGATGCATTTGATTCATTTTTTATAAAAGAAACATGGACTAGATTCAATAACCCACGTTCAAATTCCAAGTGCACTACATAATTTGATTGCTTCTTATTAGGAATTTGAAAACCACGTGTCTTTGTTAATAATTGTAATTTTTGTCAATGACCAACAGATGGATCATTCATTTAGGTCCAAACTAGCGTGCAAAATGGTTTGTTTTCTATTCCAATTGGAAAAAAATAAATAAAAACAAATCATTGGATTTTGGCACTAGACCATTACACGCACTTATGGGTCCATCAAGTACTACAATTTGTCTAAAAGTTGCTTTATTTTAATTGCAACTCAATTGAAAATATACCATTTAGTAGGATTCGGCTCTTCTCCATAGAGGCCATCACCCATAAAGTGTCCATAAAAATCAATCTGCAGGACACTTGGAGGAAACAAATCCAATGGAAGAGAAGAAGTTTCAATTTCTTATCTAGTTAGCCTCACTAGATCTAAACCCAACACCTTAACATGGATCAAACCTGGTTAACAATCTTACCTCATACTTATCATTTACCATTTACCTCTTCTCTTTAACCTCAAGAGCAAGAAATGAACATGGTTGCACTTGCTGAACCCTAGCTTGCTTCTCTTCAATCCTAAGAACTGAGCAACGAATCGAGCTGTTTGGTGAACCCTAACCTGCTGCTTCTCAACCTCACAAACCAAACCAAGAGTAGAGCTTATAGAGTTGCACGAACATTAAAATCCATCCTCAAACCATTGGCTTTTCTTAAAACTACAAATGTAGTATTTGACACAGATGATACCTATCTATGGCATATGCGGTTAAGGCATTTATGAGAAAGAGGATTAATGAAGCTTCATAAAAGGAAACTGTTGAAGGGAGTGAAAACTTGTAAACTAAACTTCTGTAAGTATGGTGTATTCGGGAAACAGTGCAAGGTTAGTTTCAAAACTGCAAAACATAAAAGTAAATGAGTGCTTGATTATGTACACAATAATGTATGGGGTCCTTCAACAATAAAATCTAAAGGTAGGGCAGAATACTTCGTGACATTTGTTGATGATTACTCAAGGAAAGTCTAGATCTATTTCATGAAACATAAAAGTGATGTGTTCACAAAATTTAAGGAATGGAAAGCTGAGGTAGAAAGGAAGACAAGAAATAAAATTAAGTACTTGAGAACAGATAATGGAGGGGAGTACACATACAAGTTGTTTCTAGAATTGTGCAAAGCTAAAGGGATTACATGTCACTTCACGATTCCAAAGATACCATAGCAAAATGGTATAGCTGAAATGATGAATAAAACACTTCTAGAAAGAGCTCAGAGTATGAGACTGAATGCAGGGTTGAGCAAGAGATTTTGGGCAGAAGCAGTGAACATGACATGTTTCCTCATCAATAGGTCTCCATCAAAGGCGATTGATTATAAAATTCCTGAAGAGGTATGGACAGAAAAACTAGTAGATTATTCTATTCTAAAATTATTTGGTTGTCCAGCCTATGCGCATGTTGTGAGTGAGCACTGTTCCAAGTTAGACTCAAAGTTTAAGCAGTATATCTTTCTTGGTTTTAAGAAAGGCGTAAAAGGATTCAAGTTGTGGGATCCAAGTTCACAAAAAGTTGTGATTAGCAGGGACGTTGTATTTGATGAGTCTCATATGGTCAAGGCAAATTACAATTTACAAGTAATTGATGAAAATAGAGAAGGTTCTACTGTGCAGGTGGAGTTAGGTGAGTCAGAAACAACAGAAGAGAATGAGTCATCAAGTGACTTACCAGGACAACAGGAAGTAGTAGAAGTTCCCTATACTGTGGCAAAGGGTAAAGGGAAGCGTATTCACAAAGCACTTGTGAGATTCGGATTTGAGGATATGGTTTTCTATGCTCTCATTGTAGGTACAGGTGATCCATCTTCCTACCATGATACTTTGAGTGATGCACAACATGATAAATGGATAGCAGTTATGATGGAGGAAATGGAGTCTCTATAGAATAACAAGACTTGGGAGATTGTGGAAAAACCCAAGGGAAGAAAAATTATTGGGTGTAAATGAGTCTTTCGTAAGAAAGAGACAACATATGAGAAGGAACGTGAAAGGTATAAGGCCAGACTTGTAGCCAAGGGCTATGCACAGAAGGAGGGGATAGACTACAATGAAATATTCTCTCCAGTGATGAAATACACTTCGATCAGGGTACTACTTGCTTTGGTGGCCATGTTTGATTTAGAGCTTGAACAACTTGATGTGAAAACTGCATTTCTTCATGGTGACTTGGAGGAACAGATTTACATGGAGCAGCCTGAAGGTTTCAAGGTGCAGGGAAAGGAAGATCATGTTTGTCTGCTTAAGAGGTCGCTTTATGGTCTTAAACAATCTCCTAGGCAGTGGTACAAACGCTTTGATTCCCACATGATGAAGATTGGCTATACAAGAAGTGAGGATGATAGTTGTGTTTATTATAAAATGTTAAGTGATAATTCCATTATTTTGTTGATGGCATGCTCATTGCTGTAAAGAACAAACATGATATAGTCTTTTTGAAGTCTTTGTTAAGTACTGAATTTGAGATGAAGAATCTTGGTGTTGCTAAGAAGATCCTTGGCATGGAAATCCTTAGAGATAAAAATGTAGGTAAACTTTGAGTAACTCAGAAGAGGTATATTGAAAAGGTGTTAGAGCGTTTCAATATGAAAAAAGCTAAACCGGTTAGCACTCCATTAGCTGGCCATTTCAAGTTATCTGAAAGGGAATGCCCAACAACACATGAGGAGATGAAACAGATGTCTCAGGTCCCTTATGCTAGTGCAGTTGCGAGTCTCATGTATGCTATGGTTTGTAGTAAGCCGGATTTGTCTTATGCAGTTAGTGTTGTTAGCAGATACATGAGTAATCCAGGGAATGAGCATTAGAATGCAATTAAGTGGATCTTCAGATATTTGAGCAAGACTAAAGATATAGGTGTTATGTTCAATGGCAAGGAAAGTTCCACAGAATTGACAGATTATGTTGATTCCGACTATGCTGGTGATTTAGACAAGAGGAGTTCTACTACAAGGTATGTATTTACATTGGCTGGTGGACTTATATCATAGAGGGCGATGCTTCAGTTTACAATTGCATTGTCCACTACAGAGGCAGAGTACATGGTGACAATTGAGGCTGCCAAGGAAGAAGTCTGGTTGGCTGGACTAGTTCGTGAGTTGGAGTTGGAGCAAGGAGGTACAGTGTTACATTGTGACAGTCAGAGTGCCATACATCTTGCAAAGAATCAAGTGTTTCATTCAAAGACAAAGTATATTGATGTGAAATTTCACAAGATCAGGGAGCTTGTGTCAGAAGGCAGTATTCACTTGAGAAAAATTCATACAGATCTCAATCCTACAGATATGTTTAAGAAGTCAGTTACTACAGAGAAGTTCGAGTCATGTTTGGACTTGATTAATATTACTCATTGTTGAAGATGAGAGACGCACCAAACAGGTGCGGGTTTATACCTCCAATGAGGTACAAGGATGAAGATATCTACAGGTTATCTTTACAGGAGGCTCGACAGAATTTAAGCCAAGGTGGAGATTGTTGGTGTACGATGTCTTGTATTCCGTTGCAGTTTAATTCAGGGAGTACTAGTGCAGCACCTAGACAGGTAGAATGGCGATCCCGCTAACCGGTTAGAGGCCCATGGGGATTGCAAGGGGGGCAGGAGGCCCCCTTACATAGCAGGGGTGTAGGGGGGCGCAGCCCCCCGTTCAAATTTTTTATTTGAAGGCAATTGTGTACTTTCTAGATTATGATTTTTTTGCTATATATTTGTGGCGAGGGTTTCTTTCTCTGTAATGTAAGCAATACTGAGAGGTGTGAGGACAAGCGTTGTAACTCTATTCTCCATTGATAGTGAAGCAGGATCTCATCTCACCGGAGACGTAGGCAACTTTGTCGAACCTCATAAAATCTATGTGCATTGTTTGTTTTGTTTTTCCATTATTTTCTGCATTGTTTTAGGGTTGCGTTTCTACATGAGAAACCCTATCATTAGTCCTCTTTTTGGTGGTTGAGGGCGTCTTGATGGAAATTGCCTCTCATTTTAAGTAAATCTTTTTTAGACCAAATCAATATATAAGGCATGCAACTCATTCAATTTGTGGTAGTCCTCTCTTTTTTTTTTTTTTTTTGGCTAAAGTTTAGCAAAGTATATATTAATAAATAAATTGGTGCAAATATAAATTCTGGATTAAATCTACATAAAAAAAAAATCACAAAATTAGCTCTACCAAGATGCCTCGCCACCTTCGACATTATCATCAGCAGAGTCGGCATCCTACAAGCTCAAAGAACGACAAAAGAATCAACCAAATATGCATCGAGGTCTATCTAAGGCCTCTCATCTTACATCTTCAATAATATATTCTGGTGGTGAAAACCGGATATCTGAGGTGCGCCATAGAAGCTTTTTTCGCTAGTGAATCAACCACTTCTATCCCTTTTTATTTTTATTTTGCTAAAGGTAAAAAAAAATTATTGAGACGAAAGAAAAAAGATAAACAAAAATACAATGATTTAAAATTCTCCACCTTTGACATTGCCATCAGTAGAGGAAGATAAATCTAATCACAACTGAAACGAAATTTAGGTCTTGCATTAGCATCATTAACAAGCTCACAAATGATGCAAGGTGGAAAAGAAATATTCAAAGAGGATTCTCTCTCTCTCTCTCTCTCTCTCTCTCTCTATATATATATATATATATATATATATATATATATATATATATATATAAGATAAAGCAAATTGCATTTTGGCACACTGCTTGGCAGCAAACCCCTTTTGATATAAAACAGATTAATTATATAGTTAAATGGACCCATTTTCACTAAGACCACGATGAATGTGACTGACCCTAGATAATGGAGGGAGAGAGGTGGAGATAGAGGAATCACATCTGAATCGTCCCATCGTTCAGCCAAAAACCTTGTCCTTATTAAATTATGATTAATTACTAACACATTAAACTTAAATGATTCAATTAATAAAAAATTTATAAATTCATCATTATGTAACTAGGGATTGCGTGGATTAGGTGTACGGTCTCAGGTTCGATTCTCCATTTGTACATCTGCGATTGAGGGTGTAAGCTGTATCAGTGGGTTATAAATGGTGGTGGGTTGCTGTATTAGTCTCCTCAAAGATTAGTCGAGGTGTGTGTAAACTGGCCCAAACACCTTGGTTAACAAAAAAAAAAAAATTCATTATGTAACTAAAACAACTGTTTCCACTCGGATTAAAAGGAAAACCAAGACTTAGGTATGGGTTATTCAAAAGTAGAGATTTGAGACCAAACACAGAATTTCCAGTCATCGGCAAGACAAGTCAAAAGGTAAACACTGATATTACGTTAAAGTAAAAGAAAGTAAAGTAAACAATAACGATTCTTGTCAAAAGAAAGCTTTCACTCAGCCAACGAAATCACGTGTTTGATGTTAATTTCCACATGGTTGGATTAGGATTACAAGAAGGAAAGAAAAATCAAAGGTCCACATAAAATAGCCAAACCAACGCATTAACGGTCTAAAAGTAATCAATTAAGAAAGTAATTTAATCGACAATTTTTGAAAAGAAAAAACGTATAAAATGTGCAACTTTTAAATAGGTAAGATGACGTGACTGATTTAATGAGTCATGCCACGGAATCAAGAGCTCGAAGTGGATTATTTTTTATAAGTAGAATTGACGATGTGGGATGGATCAAAAGCCAAGTTACAGTTGGATTACAGTAATAAGTTAAAATTCACATTTCACAGTAGTATCTATGTAATCTAAAGTTGGTTCATTCCAACACCTTTCTAGGCAAAAAAACGTCATTTCCTTTGTTGTGATTCATTGTCTTACACACTATCAAATGGGATCTCTTTGAAAAAAGAAAAATAGAGAAAGCATGCGTTTGTTTTTCTCTCTTTTTTTCGGTTCCCACACCCCTTGGATGGTGTGAGATTGTTGCAAAAGATTATGGTACAAGTGAGAATTTGACCTCCTTATCAACAACATACATTTACAGAAATTAGCAATTCTTATGAGGCTCTTTTTTTGCTAAGAATCAAAGTTGTATTAAAGTGAGAATGAAAAGAGAAAAAATAGAGTACATCAGAAAAATCCTTAGCTAAAGAAGGGACCCCACCTTTGGCATTGCCATCAGTAGGGCCTTCCAAAGCTATTTGCAGAATCTAAATCTTGATTTGGAAAATAAATCACGTCTAATTACCTTTATAATATGGGGAGAAAATTCCTCCATGGTTCCAGAGACCCCAGTTTTAGCTGCTGATTTTGCGAGGTAATCTGCTATATGGTTTGCTTCCTTGTAGCAATGAGAGATCTTCCAGGAGATAGAGTTGAGGTAGTGTTGCAGGGAGAGTCAATCTTGAAGAGCGAACCAAGGAATGGACTTACCCTGAACAGCAATGACAACTGCCACAGAGTCTGACTCTATCTACAAATTGGAAACCCCTTGGTCCATGGCATGACGGATACCCTCTAGTAAACTCCTGAATTCCACATAGTAGTTTGTACTGATGCCGAGATAGAGCTTGAAGGAAAAAAGAAGACTTTCCCTTGGGAATCCCGCATAACACCACCTCCTCCTGCTCGACCCAGATTTCCCATGGAGTTACCATCGACATTTAATTTTGTCCAGGAGCAGAGAGGCTTACACCAAATTACTTCGAGAATGGAGGGGGAAATCACTTGGAGTTGCATGCAGCCCCAATTTCCTACAGCATAGGAGATCAGATGTAGACCGAATGACCCCCTTTAAGTTGAAACTCGCCTCTCTCATCATCCTTAGCACTTTACTAAATAGCAAAGAGGCGTCCCTACTCTAACCACCATGCCATCGGTAGTTTCTTTCTTGCCAAATAGCGTCAGCCACAATGATCAAGCCAACTGCCCAAGGTCCTTTACTGACATAATTCTTCTCTTTCTTTTCCACCAGATTTCTGATGAGGCTCTTATTTCTCCAACTACTTAATAAATTATGAGTCCATTTTTTTTTTATAAGTAGATGATGCCATAGCACATTCAAAATTGAAATGTGTCAAGTTTGTCCTGAATTCTTAACCTGTTTTGAAATGGGTCGATCCTTGACTTGGAGTATATAATGTACTATTGTCTTGTTGAGCAAGTCATTGTATTATTTGGTGGTTTTTTCGAGCTAGGGTTTCAGGGTGAATTTTCTCGCCGCTGCTTGAGTGTAATCTCTCTTCTGCATAGTGAAACATCTTCTTCTTCGCCCGAGGATGTTGCACACCACACCGGTTTATGAACCTCGTTAAATCTCTATGTTTTGCGGAACTATTGTCTGTTTATTTTCATATTTCTTGGTGTTTGCTCTAACAAAATGTAATTAGAATAAAGCAATTTTTAAGCAAGTTGTAAGGTTCATGGACCCATAAGTGCATCCAATGACCCAGTGGGCTGATCCGGATCATTGTGGAATGGGCCAATACAGATCCAGATTCCAATCAATTGTTGATTTTAAAAACTTTGTAAACTTGTGTCTGTTCACAAGTATTGAAGTAGCCTCAGAGTAGCATTAAACGGGAATAACGTTCCCAAACAGCTTATCATGAAAGACTTTTTTGATTTATTTGAAAGAAAACATAAATTATTGGAGAGAGTTTACCTTAAACCATTACGAATTAGGAGGTATTTTTCATCAAGTCCCATCACTGTCGTGGGATGGATATTAAAATTTAGTGGGAATTTCGAACCTTCAACTATTAAGGCACACCTCCATTAATCTTTGGAGAGATTAGCAGAGCAATTCATCGTCACAGTTTCCACTTAAATCGTAAATGCACAAATAAAGAATCTAACCTAAGACTATGCACCTATTCACACAATCCCTAATTTACCCTAATCATCTAGACAACCGAAACAAAACATTAATTAAAAGGCAAACAATATACATGCATCTGAGTTCATTGACATATAGGACTTCTCCGTTCTAGCTTTCACAACCATTTTACCAACCATATAAATTATATTTTTTTTTATTTCACAAACCCAACCGACTTAAACTTGTAAATATCATACGAAATAGAGAATATTTCCCAAGGCCACATATCTTGTTTTCAACTCCTCACAATCAGACCAAACTACCATTTCATCCCATGTTTGATCTTTGGTGCCTTATAGTTCTAGAAGGAGACCAGATCAGACCAATAAGCTAATTGATTCCAAAACTAAGATCTAGAACCGTTAACTAATGGGTTTTCCGGTTCCTAATCGATTCCACCCACTATCATGAAGTCCAAAATTCAAAAAATAAATATTCTCTTAAGTATGCATTTTTTTTTTTTTTTCGTCTATTGCAAACCTAAAGCAAAGACATCCATGGACATAACTACCATCCACCGTTCTATTCTATAAGCTCCATATTTTTGCTCATTTCATAGTTTATTTTTCGGTGAGGAACATTATCCTATTTAATCTATTGAATGGGGGAATTCTTGTAACTGAGGAATGCAGAAGTCTTCCAAATAAGGGACCCACAGATCCTGTCCACAATGACATTTTCATATTCGAGAGAGAGAGATTCATCAAGGGGTCTAATCCCAACTTAAAACTGTTCTCTTATTGGGCTAAGCCTTCATTTATTGTGATATAATTATTAGCTGAAGCACGGAAAGGTAGCTAGGGGTGAAGGGAAGGACGAGAAAAGGCCATGGAACAGGCACGGGAGCTGCTAACAACACTTGAAAATGAGTTCAAATATTTAGAACTTAGAATCAACTCCTTCCTCTTAGACAATTAGTTACGCCATCTCCACCAAATAAGGTTTCATGATAATATATATTATAATTATTTATAAATGATAATATGTTATATGATTGGAATAAGGTTATGATTATTGTTGTTATTATAATACGTCATATGCTTTACATTTATGATGGTGTTAGATTTATATTTGCTTTAGTTTTGGTCCCCACCTCATTATTGTTTGTTTGACAATAAATTATAATTGTAATTATAAATTTGTTTTAATAAAAATAATAATATAATAGAATTTTTTTAGTAAAATAGAATTTATTTCATATCATAGAAAGTTTAACATTGTACGTGGTCCACTTTTGCCATAACACATGTCTCGATCAATGCATATCATAATTTGGATATATAGAGTTTTTTTATGATGGATGTGTTTGAACGTGTGGATTATAAATCTCAGCAGTTTAATTTGCTAGGTTGGGTGCATGGAATATATCAAGCTAAGTATAATTACTATCACTCCCTTTTATTTCGCTAAAGATTAGATTATGTATATTAAAATGAATACAAAACAAGATAAAGAAAAGAATAAAAACAAATTTAAATACGAGAAGTCAGCCCATACCTTCGGCATTGTTATCAGCAGGAACTTACAATCGCTATCTCATAAACTTGTATCTAGGTCTTGTAGCTACATCATTTACCACCTCATCAGAGATGAGCTTTGATTTTTTTGTCGCATCTTTCACTAAGAAATCCGCAATTAGATTTGTTTCCCTAAGACCGTGGATGATTTTCCATCCCATAAAATCAAGGAAAGACTTAGCCTATACTTACTAAAACTCTTCTACGTGAATAACTTAAATTTTTTTTTCCTGATACTCTTCTACTTTTAAACATATATTTTCCCTTTCTCCCTTTATATTTTTAATACCATGATTACCCCTCTTTTACATGGTAAGTCGATCTGTAAGTTATTAATCATTTTTCAAATTATTTGAACCAAATCGGAGTGCATTGCAGTAGAAGCAGGTGGGACCTCTGTTAGTTAAAACGGGAACGGCAAAAAAACATTGTTCGGTACGGGCATGTTTTAAACGGATCAAAACGTGAACGGGACGGTCAAAAATACGGTCAAATACGGTAAAAACGGGAAAAAATAAAAAACGGACGATACGTGTTTTAAACGTTTATATTTAAATAATACGGTGTCAAAAAAACGGCAATATATAGACATAAATTGGCATAATAATTCTCTAAATACCTAGATAACAATAAAAAAAAATAGCCCCGTTTTAAACGTTTCTATTTTAAAACGTTTATATTTTTCAAAATCCGTTTTTTTACTGTCAAAAAAACGGGACGGCGTTTAAAACGGCAAAAAAACTTTCAATAGCCCCGTTCCCGTTTTTTACCGAATTTCTGTGAAAAATTCGGCAAACGGCGTTTAAAACGGCAAAAAAACGGGACGCCGTTTTAAACGCGAATTAACTAACTAGGGGTGGGACCCACATCATTATCATCATCTTCTTCTTTTTTCTCCGTGAACATCACTCGAATGGAGAAACAGGTGGTACTCACACATGCATTCAATAATTCTGGTTTATTGTCTCTCCGTCTCTTCTCTGAGTTTGCCTTCTAATACCAAAAAGTATCTGAAAATGGAGAAGCGTCTAAGCAATCGAGAATCTCTTCACTCGAATCTAATTTACATGCTAGTTCCATCTGCAACTACTGTGAGTCTAATTTACTTACCAGCTAGTTCCATAATTAGCCATTATCAAAGGGTGCCAAGATATAGGATAACAACATTTGCAACCAACCTACTTCTGCTGCATGATCCAGAACTTTCTTTTTCCTAGGTTTTTCATGAACACTAAGCCGCAAAGACAACACAACACAATAACTGCAAAGGTAGTAAATTCAAAAACTACCATTCTTTTTTTGTTAAAGTTCAGCAAAGTATTTATTAATAATGAAATAAAAGAAGAATCGTACAAAGAGTTATCTAGATATTCCACACCAAACCATTACAAAATTATTACTAAAACACATATCCACCTTCAGCATTGCCATCAGCAAAGGGGACATCCTGCAAGCTCAAAGAAACCCAAAAATCAACCAAACATGTGTCAAGATCCATCTAAAGCCTCCCATCTTACCTTCTAATTAGGCATAGAAGCTCTGTAATGATAGATTCTTGCTTCAAAAAAATTTCTTTTTTATTAAATTTAGTCCCCTCACAACATCGTCCATTTTCATTCGTTCTTTTGGCGATTCCTCAGAACATTGAAGTGCAATTTCAATTATTGATGCTATGCAATCTTGCAATTTATCTGTCCTATGACTAGAACCTTCAGTTATATTGATAGCAACTTCTTCAATTGCTTCACTTTGTTCTTCCGTGGGTAGGAGTGTTGGATCTAAAATTTGCATCATGTGTATAGGTAAAGCTGCCCTTGCAAAGTTATGAAGATTTAAGTCATCAGTAAACATCTGATCTGTTGGCCTTTTTCCTATGAACATCTCCAATAATAGGATCCCATAGCTAAACACATCTCCTTGTATAGTTGCTTTTCCACCCATGCCATATTCTGAAATTTAAAAACCTCTTGATGTTAGAGTAACAATAGGCGATTTGCATATTTTTCATATAATATAAAAAAATTACGCTTTAAAAAATGGAATGATGAATACGTTATTGAAAAGTTTCAAGTTGCATGGTCATTTTTTTCAGTTTGTGAATCATGATTCCTTTCATTATATAAAAAAGAATTCACTCTAATTTAGTCCAATTGGATAGTAGGGTCCAATGCACTCATAGTATAATCAATTTCTAATTGAAATTGAAATGGATTAGATCCCATCTAGTTAAGATAGAAATTTTTTCTAATATATATAGTCAATCAACTATCTAGAACAGAATCTGAATATCCAATGATAGTTAGGTGGAAATATTAATCCTCATAAACATTGTCTTTAGATCAGGACTCTTTTTTCAAAAAAACATCATTTGCTTCATGTTTAACAACCTACAATGGATTCTTACTAGAATAGACAAAAAAAACTTGGTAAAGGGCATTTAGATCTACTTAATCAAAATTTAATATATTCATAACTCAAAATAAAATTATATTGTTTATTTGTTACCTGGAGCAACATAGCCAATAGATCCTTTTATCCCAATGGTACTAGTTTGAGCCTGGGGTGAATTCTCGTCAGGTACTAAAAGTAGCCTCGCCAAACCAAAATCACCGACATGTGCAGTCATGTCACTGTCAATTAGAATATTGCTTGGCTTCAAGTCACAATGAACAATTGTTGCATAACAGTGGCAATGAAGGTAATCTAATGCAGAAGCCACATCGATTGCGATGTTTATTCTTTGAAGAAGGCTTAAATTCCTTGAATGATTATGTGCCTCCATTGGTAGATGCAACCAATCATCTAGACTCCCATTGGGCATGAACTCAAAAACAAGGGCTTTGAAATCTTTGCCTTTTGAATCAAGACTTGAACAAGATGTTATAATCTTGACAAGATTTCGATGCCGAATATTTCTTAATGCTTCACATTCAGCCATGAAGCTCTTGTAAACTCTTGGATTTTGAAGGTTGAGTACCTTGACTGCAACAATTGTTTCATCCTGGCCAATAATCCCTTTGTATACAGAGCCAAAACTACCAGAACCTATGAAATTAGCTGAAGAAAATCCTCCAGTAACTTGAAAGAGCTCTTTGTAAGAAAGCTTTAAGAACGGATCTCCAATTAATGGTGTGGATGGAGGTTTACTTTTTGATTTTCTTATCCAATAAAGAATAAGAAAGGAAGATATCAAAAGAAAACCAAGAATCCCACCAATGATCGCCAAAATTGTTCTAAGAGCATTGGACTTTTCTCGTTTAGTAGATCCATAGTTTGTGCATGCAGGCAGATGTAACTTTGCAATTCCCCCACAAAGCTTATCATTTCCATTCACCAAAATTGCACTTGCATTTCCAAAAATTCCTTCTGTTGGTACCTCCCCCTCAAGATTATTGAAGGATAAATTCAAACTCTGCAATGCTAAAAGATTTTGTAGATCTTTTGGGATTTGCCCTGATAAATTATTTTGTGAGAGATCTAAATCTTGAAGCCCCTTCAAAAGAGTCAAAGATTGAGGAATAGTTCCTTCAAAGAAATTACTCTCCATAGAAAGATGCTCCAAACTATTACAATCACCAATGGTTGAGGGAATTTCTCCAGACAACTTGTTATGAGAGATATTTAATACAGAAAGACTCTTAAGGTTGCTGATTTCAGTTGGTAGAGTACCAACCAGAAAATTATAAGATAAGTCCAAGGATATTGTTAAGGTGGAAATAAGAAAGAGTTGTTTAGGTATTGGGCCTTGGAGGTTATTATTATAAAGAGTTAGGTGTTGTAACTGCTGACAATATCTAATGCTGGAAGGAATGCTTGCATTGAGGTAGTTTTGTTCTAAATGGAGTCCATACAAAAGAGTGAGATTGCCTATAGAGGAAGGTATCTGTCCTGAAAGTCTATTTGCACCCAAAAATAATCTTTGAAGCTTCGTAAGCTTCCCTATACTAAATGGAATATTACCTTCAAGAAAGTTATACTCTATGCCCAAATCAGTCAAGTTGACGAGATTCTCAATCCCAACAGGAATGGTTCCATATATTTGATTTCCTCCCAAATGAAGATGTGAGAGTTGTGTTGAGAGATTGGCTTTGAAGTTGGGAATGTGAGCCTTGAAACCATTACTTCTTAGCTCCAATACCTCTAGATGTGTACAATTGAGCAAAGAATTTACAAAATCTAAATCATCGGATTCCCCTACTCCGAATTGATTATCGAAAATAAGGAACTCTTGAAGATTTTGAAGATTTCCTAAATTGTTAGGGATTGGTCCAATAAAATTGTTTCCACCAAGATCAAGTGCTTCAAGTGTTGAAATATTGGAGATGGAATTCGGAATGCTCCCAAAGAAAAGGTTGTCTCCAATCGCTAGATCAAGGAGATTTGGAAGAGTGAGGCCTATGTCTCGTGGGAGGCTCCCATACAATTTGTTTTGTGTAAGAGAGATAACTTCAAGAGATGAGAGATTGTACAGTGAGAGAGGGATCATACCAGATAGCTTGTTTTGATCAAGTGATAGAAAGAATAAGGATTTGAGTTGACCAAAGGATTCTGGAATGCTCCCATGCAGTTTATTTTCACTCAAAGAAATAACTCTTATGGATGAAATGTTTCCAAAAGAAGCTGGTAGTTCTCCTGCTAAGCTATTGAAATAAAGAGCAATTATCTCCAGCTTTGACATAGACTTAAACAATTCAACCGGAATCTTCCCGACAAGATTGTTATAAGAGAACCAAATTTGTATTAGACGAGTGCAATTGGCCAAGCTGATAGGAAGCTCTCCATCAAGAGTGTTGTTTTGAAATCCAATGTATTGTAGTTGAATCAGATTACCTATCTCTTGGGGGATATTGCCATGGAAGCTATTGTTTGCAATGCTAAGGAATCGCAGAAAAGTGAGATTCCCAATGAAAGGAGATATGTTTCCTCCCAAGCCCTTCCCTTGTAAATCCAACTTGATGACCCGTTGTTGATGACGATGGCCACATGTGATCCCCATCCAGTTGCAGAAATGGATGGAATCATTCCAAGAACTTAGTGCTCCGTACGGATCATAAATTTGTTTCTTGAACTCCTGCAAAGCAAGTCGATCTGTCTCGTTTCCTACTGTTACAATCCTTCTACTTTTGGTGGTGACTGATTCTGCTAACCCCATGAATGAGCTCTCACCAAAGAAGAGAATGAAAACTAGAATAAGCTGCAATGTCATTAGAATCAAATCTTGGCATGCAAATGCAGAAGCCATGTAAACCATGCAAGCAATGTTGAGCTGCGGTAGAATAGAATAGCTCCACTCTTTGTCTTTGAGAGAAGCCAAGTATCCTATTTAAAGGATATTGTTAAGCAATAACACCAATGTTCTACCAAAAACTAGACCTTAGAAGTCGTCTTTCCTCTTACCATTTAGATCACAGTTTTTTTTTTTTTTTTTTTTGGCTAATACTTTATCATTATCTGGTTGGCGATAAATTATAATTGTAATTATAAAATTTGTTTTTATATATTGAAAAAAATAATTTATAGAAACTTGTTTCCTAGGAAAAAATAATAGAAAGTTCTAGTCCACTTTTTCCATAATGTCTCGATGTCTTGATGCCGTGATACCCATACCATGTAATATGGAAATTTTATAAAATAAAAATTGGATGTGTTTGAACGTGTGGATATATCAACTTTAATATTTTTTTTTTTTTTAAGTGGCTAAAAGAACCATGTGGCTTTATTGGCCATCCACCCACATCACCATTTGCCCGAAACCTACCATTTGACAGTCATGTGTCCTGATTTGGTTTGAGGAATTGGATTGGATAGATTAGGATCGTTTAAATAGGATTGATATCAGTTTCGATCTTGATCAATCTTGATCTTGATTGATTATATTTTTGTCCAATATTTTGACCTTGACTGATTCCATCTTTTCAAACCTTGGTTCTTGGACTAGTGAATTAGAATGTATATTCTATAGGCGAGAGACAGGCACCCACCTACATGCTGCAGCCGCAAGACGGGGGGCATCATTCAGAGGGGTGGGCAGTCTCAAGGAAGAGAGGGAGGGAGAGGGGTTGGGCACTCCGCCCACATGCCCGGCCTTATCTCATATTTTATATAAGGATTTAACATACATATCCTATTTCAGTAGTCGATGACGTGTAGATGGAAACGGTAGTTGATGATATATATATATATATATATATATTTATTTATTTATATATATAGATGTAGGTGGAAATTGCCTTTCTTTTAAATATTTAGACTAAGTAATGCACTACTGCCAAAGTTTTAGTAATGAAAAATTACTCAAATCCACTAGGTGAGAAAATTAATTACAACGGTCAACACGATCACGTTTAAAATTTATTTTTCATCTATTAGTTTTGATTTTAAAAAGATTTATTGAATAACACTTCATCTTCTCTCTCCGGCTCCGTTTGCTTGCAAGGGGAATTTAAAGGGAAAGAAAGTGAAATTTTCATACTTAAAAAATGAATGTTTATAATCATTACCCTAAATAATTCAATGTGATTATATATATTACTTGATTTTTTTAACCATATTTGGTAATGATACATTTTACATGTAATTTTTATTTTATATATTATAACAAAGGGTTTTTGATGTAAAGTAAAGTGAAATTTTATAACCAACTATAGAATGATTTGAAGTAATACCATAGTCACATGGGATAATTATTACATATATTTCTTTCTTAAGTATTCAAATTTCACATCCCTTACTTTTAATTCCCCTTGCAATCAAACATAGCCTCCATGTTTTTATTTTTCATTGAATCTACCACCACTTTCTTCTCCTTTTTCACATAAGGCTGCACTCTCTCCCACTACTGCAACACTACAATTCCACCTCCACCTCTTCCCTCTCCCACTCTCACTCTCCCCTCCCCTACAATCCACCACCCACTTTGCTCTCATCAATCCCCGCCACATCCCTTGCTTCCCTACCCTCCCCATCACTCCCGCGCCACCCCTTGTGTTTATTGATTTTGATGATAAGTAAACACAGGAACCATGGCAATGCCTCCTTTCTACTTATATATATGATGAGAGAGGAAGTAGTCCATGCAGAAACCATGGAATCTACCACCACTTTCTTCTCCTTTTTCACATAAGGCTGCACTCTCTCCCACTACTGCAACACTACAATTCCACCTCCACGTCTTCCCTCTCCCACTCTCACTCCCCCCTCCCCTACAATCCCCCACCCACTCTGCTCTCATCAATCCTCACCACATCCCCTCCTTCCCTACCCTCCCCATCACTCCCGCATCACCCCTTGTGTTTATTGATGTTGATCATAAGTAAACACATGCACCATGGCAATGCCTCCTTTCTACTTGTATATATGATGAGAGAGGGAGTAGTTCATGCAGAAACCATGCATGTAATTTTGAGTTGTAGTAGAATAGCTACACTATTAACCCCTTAGGAGTCTGGTCTTGTTCTTATTACTTAGACCATAGTTAGTGGATTTTAGAAATCAAGTCTTTCCTCTTATTACTTTATAAGATCATTAGTTACGTTGTTGATGGCAATCATAATAAGAGACAACATTGAAACTCCGCTTTGGTCGACGATCAACGGATTCTACATTCTCCACACAAAGGACAAATTGCCAAGGCCTAGGGACCGGTCAAAGATTTGAATGACAATAGGCGATAAGTAGGCGGCTTGCATTACATTAATGGCCGCCTAGGATATATATATATATATATATAATTGTGATAATTTTTCGTCTAATTCATCATAAATGATTGTTTGTCAATAACTCATAATTGATTGTTTAAGTATATAAATTTAGTTTTATTAAAATAGATAAAATATATATATATATATTATATAGAATTCTTTTTTCATTAAAAAAGAATTTGTGTCATGGGAAGGAACAAAGCGTACAGTTGGATCATGGATGTGTAGAATATATCAAAGTCAACCTTATCATCTGTTCGCTCATTTGTCATTTTTTATTTTTTTTTGATAATTCCTAGGCCAACGGTCAATTAAGATGACAGTCCAAAAGCAGTCAAGTGGTGTCCCAATTCAAGGAAGGACAGCCAGGAGAATGAGGAGGAGGGATACAAACTCTAGACGTGCATGCCATGGCCCCCAGCTACTTCAATTAGGCAGCTCTTAGCCAATTGTGCTAGCAGTTGTTGGCTTGGACTAAGTCAAGTAGGATGTATAATCAATGGCAGAGGGATAACCATGCCATCTACTTGTTGCAGGCAAAAGATGGGGCTGGTGTCATTTCATCGAGAGAGGCAAAGAGAAGTCAGCAATCTCTTTATGGCGTTCCTTCTTCAAGTTCCTTACCGTCTGCTGGAGGTCTCTCTGTAAAATTATATTTTTAGATCTTTTATGTTATTGACACCTCAGTTAGTGGTGTCAAAAAAGTCCGGTCATTTGAAGCCCACCCAAGACTGTCATGAGCCTGGACAAGGATTGGCTTAAGCTTTTCAGCCCGTAGGATAGTCTTCGACTGGGATATTTAGGCCCAACCCGACCCTATATAATATAATACTATATATATATATATATATACACTGGTAAAAATACACATGTAAATGCACGTGTGGCAAAAAAAATTTTTTAGTGTGCATGAATGTGAGATAAACATTTTTTTAATGTGTATTTGTGTGGATAAAAATTGCACATTCATCGTATTTTCTTCTTTTATATTTTTTTTTTGCTAACGATGGGTATCCAACCTTTTGGCCTGACTAGTCCCGTAGGCTTATACTGACCCCACAATTGCATGGATCGGGTCATACCGGGATTGAATGAGAACAATTCATCTTTTATTGAAAGTAGTGAAGAGCACTAAACATCTCGGTGTGAGTGGACCAAAGTGTGCCTAGTGAGAGTCGAACTTAGGATGTCCGAGTTTACCGCTCGTACCAAGTTCGTTGCTCATCGTATTTTCATTTATTTCTTGTAGTCGGAAATGTAAATTATTTTCTAAGTGTCCAACAATTATTACAAATCTGGATGATATAATATTTTACTCGTAATTTGTAAATGATTTCTTCCTCAAGTGAGTTGTGCATCCTTTAAAAACAACTATTTTAGAGCACATTGAGATATAGATTTTCATTAAGAAGAAGTCTCATAACAAAATATGGATATGAAATAGCATGGGGAAAAGAAGTAGTTCGATAACTATTCAATTTGACAATAACTACAAAAGCAATATTTGAGTCAAAAGATTCATGGTACTTAGCCCTTGTGTATACCACTTTACCTTAAATGCCAAGCAAGTAAAACCTGAGAGACGTAAGAAAATGTGGAGAGAGAAGGAAGTGATATTCCAAGGCAAATGTGTATTTGATAAGGAAATAGTCAAGAGAGAGAATTGTGTGAAAGGAAAGATTTGGGTGGCCTAACCCAACTCACATTCCTAAATTATCTCTTCCCAATCTCTTTGACTCTATTAGTGAATGGTAAAATTATGTTAATTATTAAATGCCAATAAAATCTTTTTTTTTTTAAGTAAATAAAGCCAATATTTTTAGCATTGGAGTTTCCTTTATACGCTAAAACCCCTGCCATTGGATGCATACAAATTTTATCAATAAACTTTGAAGTTTTGTCTTCTTCTGAGTCATGTGGATTCATGGTGCATGAGGATGGATTTTCTCTAATCTAAGGTCGATTCCTTGAACCGAAGGTGGTTTCCCTTGAGTTTTCCAATCTTTAAATTGAACTCTGTAATTCGAGATGTTCTTGTTCAAAATTTTGTACATTAGGTCAGCGCATGCATGTTATTTTGGTCTAATTCATCATAATTGATTGTTTGACAATAACTAATAATTGATTGTTTAACAATAAAAATTTAGTTTTATTAAAATAGACAAAATATATATTATAGAATTCTTTTCTTTATTAAAAAGAATTTGTTTCATAGGAAGGAACAAAGTGTACACTTGAATCATGAATGTGTGGAATATATCAAAGTCAACCGTATCATTTGTTTGCTCATTTTGTCCTTGGACTAGGTTTTTTTTTTTTTTTTTTGAACAATTTCTAGGCCCATGGACCAACTAGGATGATAGTCCAAAAACTGTCGGGTGGCATACTAATTCAAGAGGAAAGGAAGCCAGGGGAATGATGGGGAGGCATACGAACCCTAGGCGTGCATGTTGAATCAGCTTTTAGCCAATTATGCTACCAGTTGTTGGCTTGGACTAGTCAATTAGGATGTAAAATCTATGGGAGAGGCATAAACACACCATCTACTTGTTGCAGGTGTGAGATGGGACAGGTGTCATTTCAAAGAGAGAGAGACAAAGAGATGTCGACAATCTCTTTATGGCGTTCATTCTTCAAGTTCCTTACCGTCAGTTGAAGGTCTCTCTGCAAAATTATATTTTTAGACGTTTTATGCTATTAACACCTCAGTTAGGGGTGTCAAATAAGCCCGGCCAGTTCAAGCCCACCCAAGCCTGCCATGAGCCCGGGCAGGGCTTGGGTTAAGCTTTTCAGCCGGTAAGGTAGTCTTGGGCTGGGATTTTTATGCCCAACCCTATCTTATATACTATTACTAGTATGTCTATATATATATATATATATATAATTACAAATACAATATCAACACTTATATCATTTTAATAACTAAATCTTTCTTTAATTCATCATATTTTGCAAAGGTCAATCAAGGTTAACCCAACCGACCCCCACCTGGCCCAATCAAAGTCAAGTTGGGTTGAACTGAGCCCAATAAGATTTGGTCAGGGCTGAGATATCCTATCCCGATCGAGGGTTGAGCTGGGCCTGAACTAAATTAAGAGATCTTAGGATTGGGATAGGGTTTCATAAAACCCAGTCCAGCTGGGCCCAATCAAAGGCAGGCTGAGTTGGACTGAGCCCAACAAGATTGGGCCTGGACTGAGATATCTTAGCCCAAAATTGGATTGAGGTTGAGCTGGGCCTGAACTGGGTTAAGAGATATTAAGATTTGGCTAGGGTTTTAAAAAGCCTAACCTCTAACCATTGACACCCTCATTATGTTGAGGGTAAATATATCCATTTATAAAATTCTGTTTGTATTTTGTAACCTTGGTTACAAACGAAGGGGGATAATCTTTTGTAATTTGTTTGTAACCAAGATGAGTTAGCCGACTTTTCCTTTTTCCTTAATTATTTTGTTTCTTTCTTCTTAAGTGAAGGTTTTTTTGTAATTTTCTCTCTCCCTCGTTCTTTGTCCTAAGTTGGACAGTCCAAGAAAAAACTTGCTCTGGCGGTTGTGCCGGCAAGAACCAACATATCATATAATGAAAAAGGCTAGCCCTAGGATGAAGGATCGCTCCAACAAGGCTGGACTTGGTTCGATCCACCTAAGCAGTCCAGTCCACCTTCCACAATCCACACATCCATAGTTTTCAGTGGATGATCGAGGCAAAGACTTCTAGAAAGGCCAACCCATTTACCAGGATTTCTCCTTGGCAACTCAACTTGCTTATGAAGACTTTCCTATTTTCTTTCTTGGCAAGTATTCCACTCAAATCACACATCAACACCAAAAGGTTAACCAAATTCGATGCCCCAATGGCGAATATACACAACCTACTGATATACCCACATAACTAACATACACAACACACTCATACACTTGATGTTGAACTAAATCCACCCCGCACATCGTTTTTGTTTTGTATTTTTGTATTTTTAAGAAACTATCCAAGGAGATTGTACTCACGCATACCAGAGGGTAGGGGGAATGATAGGAACGAAGAGGGACACACTAACTACACACTTTCATTTTTTTTTTTCCGGGGTAGAAATGGGACTATTTATTAAATCGTAATAAACATGCAGCTAAAGGATTATAGTTCTCTTTTAACCACGAAGTATAAGGATGCCAAACTGTTTTACACAAGCTTGGTAGAGTTTTCTAAGTTATGGAATCTATAACAAAGTTTGATTTCCTAAAAACATAGACAAACTTACCGTCCAAAAAACACTTACGAATAAGACAAATATCAGAGATAATGGATTGGCTCATCAAAAGAGGAATCAGCTGGGGGTTTGAAGGAATCTAATAAGCTTAAGGCAGTTAGATTTAGTTTTCATCTAAGTCAGGCCAAGAGAGATGCATTTCAAAAGACCCACCCAAAGAACAAGCGCCTCGCCTTCCAAAGCCAAGGAGAGATCAGCATCTTTCGACACTACCAATAATGGCTCATCATCATTATCTCTAATAAATACATACCTACATACCTATGTGACAGAAATTGATCCATTAAACTCTTGACGCTGCTCTTCAATCATTCAAACTTACCCAACTTTTTTTTGGGTTTTGGGGGAGGGGTGTGGGGTTTGGAGTTTAGGAGAGCAAAATATCTCAAAGAAGTGTACACATACAAAATGGTTAGGCCACGATATAGACCGTAGAAGGCTTTCTCCCAAACCAAACAAATCCAAACCAGGTGACCAATCCATTAGGTGAGTGAGTGGTGGGCTAAAGTGGCTAACGGCCAAAAATGGAACATTCACACATGCAATAATTCTAGTTTCTTCGCCTCTCCGTCTCTTCTCTTTCGCCTTCTAAAACCAATAAGTCTTTGAATATGGAGAAGCGTTTAAGCAATCGAGATCGAATTCCCATCTTTCTGGACTCTCTCAGTAGACTCCCTGAGCTCCGCGGAATAAACCGCCAATCTCCTCACTCGAATCTGCTTTACACAGTCGTCGCATCTGCAACTACTGTCAGTCTAACTAGGTATGCAATCAATTTTTTTTTTTTTAAATTTTCCCCCCTTTTCCAGTTTTCTTATTGTTAAATTTCGATTCTTTTGATCTCACAAAGTCTAGAACCGTTAACTATCGATCTAATGGTAGTGTGATACAACTCTTTTTGTTAATTCGGTCGATTTGCTTAATTTCCTCCACCAAATCTATTCTCTTTGATTAAATAACTGTATTCTTTATGTTAATGATTTATGTAAATCTCGCTTTCGGCAGAAAATTTGTTCTATAGGAAGCAAAAAATTATTTGGAGTTCATTTAGGGTTTTTATTCATTGAGTTCAGAACTGCTCAGTCTTGATCTTCTTCTAGTGGGTTACTTCTCTGTTAGTTCATTTTCCATCATTCTCTTGTTTAAATTACTTCTTACTATTTTTACGCTTATTGTTTACGACAGATTCATTTTTAAGCGATGGAATTGCTCTCCTTCTACCATTATGCTCCATGTTGTCTTGTTGATAAATTGAGCTGGAAACTAGTTGAGAAAGGCTTGAATTCAAGCAGGTCCAAGCTCTTTCATGGTAGAAGAGCTCAAGCTGTGTGTCTTGGATCTAGTTCCAACTCAGATTCTTTGGGATTTTCTGATCTGGGAAATTTCAATTATTCCAAAATCCAGAGTTTTGATCAGCGGTATAGGTCTCGATCATTTAGCTCAGTTGAAGGTTTCTATGGTGCCATCAGTCCCAACACTGTGACTGAAAGCTATAATGATTATGTGGTTGGCGGGAAAGACGGTGTAAGAAATGTTTCAGAAAGGGATGAATCGGTTACAAAGGTTTTAATACCAGGTCTGCCTGATGAATCTAATGGTGACTCTGGTTCACCAATTAGTAGTGGTTATTGGGGATGGAAGCCGAAACTTACTGTACATTATGAAAAATCAGGGACGGATAATATTGGCTCTCCTCCTATACTCTTCCTTCCTGGTTTTGGTGTTGGATCTTTTCACTACGAGAAACAATTGAAGGATCTGGGCCGTGAATTCAGAGTTTGGGCAGTTGATTTCTTGGGGCAGGGAAAGTCATTGCCATCGGAAGATCCTGCTCCTCTGGGTAAGAAAGAAGGTTTATCAGAAGAGGACTTGTTATGGGGTTTTGGAAGAGAAACTGAACCATGGGCTAAAGAGCTAGTTTACTCAGTTGATCTGTGGCAGGACCAGGTTCGCTATTTCATAGAAGAGGTATTAACTGCATTTTCTGATTCTGCAGTACCATTGGCTATCATTGAGCTTTGCATAATTCAGATAACAAACAAGTACCCCCTTTTTTTTTTTGATAGGCGAGTACTTAAATTTTTTATAAATAAGACTTAACTTAAGTTATAGTAGCGCCTCTCAGATGGGATGATTGTATCTGTTTTATGCGTTGATAGAAAGTTGTGTTTCTGTTCCTGATTTAAATGTCTGTTTCCACTTCCATATGTTGGATCGGAGATCATTTTTATTGTTCTCTGCACTTTTTTTAAGAGGATTTGGATTCTAATTGATACTCAGCATACATACGTAAAAGTTAAAGCATTTTGGCAACATATCAAATCGGGTACATGTATATGTATATGTGCCCTGCTTTTGGGAAATAAAGAGTCTCTTCTATGTTGGCATTGTTTGCATTGGTGTTTATATTTTTTTTTTCTAAATGTATCTTTGCTCAGTCTGGTTTTGCAACACTGATGAAGAAGGTTGGATTCTTATTGCTCCTCTGTCATTGTAGGCTTCCCTGTTAATTACATCTATTCAAAATTGCAGGATACAGCATAAACAAGCAAATGCTTATGCATTTCATCAGAATCATCAGATCTAATAGTTATTATATTAACCTTGTCATAAATTTTTGGAAAATGAAGAGTCGCATCCTTGTTTCCACAGTCAGCTTCTGCAACCACACCAGTTTGAAGCATCTTTGCTTATGTTTATGGCTTATTCACCGTTGAAAAAGGTTTGGATTTTCTTACTGATTTCCTGTTATAGGCCCCCTCATGAAGCCTGGTTTTCCAAAGTAAATCCTAAACCTGTTTCACAGTGTATCAGTATTGTTTGGTCCATTAATAGAAGTGTTCTTTTTTTCTGGAAACTGCTTGTCTGGCTATTTATCCACTTATGCATCTCTATGCTTAGTGAAATGTGTTACATAGTGTTGCTGGTTCTGTTAACAGTAAAAGGATTGAAATTCTTGATGTTTATATTTTCCCCTTGACAACTCTATTGTGACAAAAAATTTGTATGGTTCCTAAGAAGCGCTTTGTACCACAGACCTGGCTTAGAACCTGTTCTTTATGGTTCTACTTCTACCAATAAAAATCCATAGAAAACTGATGTGCTTGGCTATATTATATTATATTATATATATATATATATATAATATTACTTTTCTAATTAAAATCTTGTTCCTGACACAGGTTATTGGCGAACCAGTTTATGTTGTTGGGAACTCGCTTGGAGGATTTGTTGCACTGTACTTTGCAGCATGCAACCCTCAACTGGTAAAGGGTGTTACATTGCTCAATGCCACTCCATTTTGGGGATTTCTGCCCAATCCTTCTAGATCCCCTAGATTATCCAGGATTTTCCCATGGGCAGGAACGTTTCCACTTCCTTCCAGTGTCGGAAAGCTCATAGAATTGATGTAAGTTTTTAATTCAAGCAATCAAGTACATATGATTTCTTGTGGTGTGATAATTGGGATTGGCATTGGCTTCTAATTTGACATGAAACTAGCATATATTTCACCTAGGGAAATACTAGGTCCATGAACACAGTGGCAATATAATGTTGATAGTGGAGTGTAAAGGTATAGAAAATCCTCCTTCCGTGGAAATAGTTTTCTTCTTATATTGCGCATAACCAAAGTGGAACTTCTAGGGCATGTATGTTCATTTCATGTTCCATTTCGATCATATTTTCCTTTAAAAGAAGAATCTTTTTTATGTGTTTCTTTTATCACTGTTCTCCTAGTAGCCAGGCTATGGATGACTGAGAACATCCTTTCTTTGATGCTAGATGGAATAGGATAAGTGATCCCAACAGCATAGCAGATGTTCTTGCACAGGTTTATGCTGATCATTCAACAAAGGTAGATAAAGTTTTTTCTTGTATACTTGAAACAACGCAGCACCCAGCAGCAGCCGCATCATTTGCGTCTATTATGTTTGCTCCTAGGGGACAACTTTCCTTCCAGGAAGCTTTGTCTAGGTAGGAACTTCAAGAACTCAAACTGCTATAGATACATTATTTATGTTCTTATTGTTTCCCCAGATTAAGAGATTTCCAATGAAACATTCAGGTGTAAAATGAATAGTACACCAATTTGTCTCATGTATGGGAAAGAAGATCCATGGGTGAAGCCCATTTGGGGGCTTCAGGTGAAACAGAAAGTGCCTGAAGCTCCATATTTTGAGATTAGCCCAGCTGGTCACTGTCCCCATGATGAAGTTCCTGAGGTACGTCTCCTTTCTTGATTGATTAGATAAGTGGTTTTAAATGCCAATTCTGTCATTACTGGTTTCTATCTAATGAATCATCAGCACCATAGCTGTCAAGATGTCTAGGTGACCCAAGGCGTTAGATGGTGCCTGGACTCAAGGTGACACCAAGAAGGCACCTGGACTAGGTGACACTTAGGTGACGCCTTGACAACTATGATCCACACTCAAAATTTTGTAAGGTCTTTGATGCCTAGCACATGTCTTATGTGGTTGGCAAAACAAATAGTAGGATCCCTATTCTGTCAGGAACTTGCCCATGTTGATTGGTCCTACTGAATTAGATGTATGCATTACTGATTTAGGTTCTTTTCAAAGCTATAAAATGGTACTTCACGCTTTATTTTTCACCTATATTTAAGCACTAACTGACATCTGTGTATCATTGCTAAGCAGGTTGTGAACTATTTACTACGTGGATGGATTAAAAACCTAGAATCCGAAGGGTCTGTTGGATTACCTCTCCTAGATGATCCTGCAACTATTCGGTTTGGTGTCTTGAAGGAATTAGAGTTTATCAGAGAAGGATCAAGAAAATCAGTGGTTGTACGTTTCTTCGGGTCCAGTTTCTCTGTATGGAATCAGATAAGCTCTTTTCTTAAGTCATGGATTGCGGATTTGGGAATTAATTCACGATAAGGGAGTCTACCTCTGTTTCTCAAAAGGCTGTTGTAAATCCGCAAACGTATCATGTACTTTGATTTATTATTGTTTTGTCTGTCCATGTATACCTATTTTTGTCTGTCCAAATGTAAAATTCTAGCAATATAGAATTCCCGATACCTCAGCGAATTGTACCAAAATCAAGGGAACATTGGAAGGCAATTCCTGTACAAATCTGTGATATGATTTCTGCTTCCTGACTTGGTGCTTAAAGTTTTCATACTTTGTATTAATTATGTGCAACAAACTTTCCTATCCTTGGCCGACCAGTTGGTGGGATGTAGCATATGGCTTCTTATCACCTTATTAGTGGCAGTCATTTTGCAATTGAAAAATGGAGAACTCTTCAGGGATTCTTTTAAGTGGATTTTAGTCCCATCATTTGAATGATAGGTGAAAAATGAGCACATCAATCATGTCTTCTTTTTGAACAAAGTCCTCTTCCCCCCTTGATGCTAAACTGTCCACAAATCTTCCATTCTCTTCTCGTTTTTTTCTCCCAAACAAATTGTTTCTTTGTTAGTCAGTCTAAAATAATATAATAAGTTTGAGAACGTACTAAAAACCTGCTAAGGTCTGCTTTGTGGTAAAGGAAAATTGAAATAAGTTGCAACATCTAATTGCTCCATTAATTATCAGATCTAAATTAATAAGATTGTTGAAGATGCAGAGTGCTTCACTGGTTCCAGGGAGTCAAAAGACATAGGAGTGAATCTGGTACTGGACTTTAACGAAGGATGTAGGCATTGAATATTGGGATTGGATCGGTCCCAACTGATACCGAGTTAACTTGCTGATACAGTCAAGTTTCACCGATTCTTCAAGGGATAATCTAGCGGGTGGGGGATTGGTGGTGTCGGCTGGATTGCTACCAATCCTGAGTTAACTCAGTTGAGAACTTGAGATGAGACCAAGCCCTCAATCCTTGCCTCTTAACAGTTAACACCCCTAAAGCGAAACATTAACTACGAACACTACGATAGCCTAGTGGTGATAGCTTCAGCTTATGGAGCCTGCACCCAGGGGAGGAGGTCGTCGGATTGAACCTTGCCGTACGCATTGTGTGAGTGTGTGTTTTCTTATTTATTCTGATTGCCCAGATTTAAATAAAATAAAAATTTTGTTGAGCATTTATTTAGTGTAGACCCATACCAACAATAATTTTGCTCCAGGTGAAAACTAAACTTGTTTCTGTATGCTTTCGGACTCAAAGACTGCTGATAGACTACTACTTGAAATTTGACTTGTTAATAATCAACTTCTGAATTCTAATCCAACTTGTAGAAAGAGAAGAAGGAAACTTTGCTTCCATCTAGAATTAGACTCCCAATATGACTCAAAATTGAAATTTTCGAAAAGTAAAATAATAATTAATCCAGATTAAATTAAGAATTGCTGTACAGTAATTTCTGGACTTAATATAGCATTTTTCAGGTTTTTGAAATATTAAAACTGTAATTACTAAAGTAATAAAAAGAATAAAGAAAATAGTAAATCAACAACATTACTTAAATTTCCTTTTTTTTTATACATTCCCTTTTTAAGAAAAATAATGGAAATATTCAGCCTCAAGATTTAACACCTTGGATTCTATAACCATGGTTTCCTAAAGCTTTGTAGCATAAGTGATGCTTTTTTCTTTTCCTTTTTGTGGGGTGGAGAGGGGGCTATGGAAGTGAGGACAAGCCCTCGTACAGCAATCGGGGCTTCCGCAGGACTAATGGGCAATAGTGGGCCTGCCAAGACTCGAATTCACAACCAGCCAACTCGAGCAATGATGGGTTGAGTGCATTTTCACTACTAGGCTACCAACCCCATTGGTGCTACAACTTTCCTATGTTATGCACATAGTTGAAATTTTCCACAAATTTTTCAGAATTTTGGTAGAACTCTATATTTAAGGATTGCAAATGAAAAACTGAGGGTTTTGAAAATGATCCTTATTTTGGTAAATGATCAGTAATATTACTAAATTTCAAAATATAAAATTATCACCCAGTGTCTTGTTTTGACTCTTCACTGATATATCTCAACAGAGCCTTCATAATCAATTTCAAGTCATACTAAAATGCAAATTACCTTAAGAATAAATTATGATCGTTGGGCATCTCCACTTAACCCAATTCAGATAAGCCTTTTTTCCGACTGAATGTGGTTAGCTCAACAGATCCTGTTTTGCCATTCCACCTGGGTTAAAGCCACTTGTGTTCATTTTTGGATATCTACTTTTCTATAAATATGAAACCATGAAGAAAGGTGCATGCAAGTCTTGTGAGAAAGAAGAAAATGATGCTCCAGAATGAGTTCAGTCCGGTACACAAAAACGATATTGCATCACATGGTATCTTACGTCAAACTAGTTGCTCTTACACCTCTTAGAAAAATGGTGTCTCTTAATGGAAAAATAGATACTTATTGGATAGTGCTTATTCTTTATTATTTCATATGAATATTTCTAAAAAAATTTGGGGAAATGCAGTTTTAACTGCTTGTTATTTAATTAATCGCATGCCTTTCTCCGTTCTCAACAATAAATCTCCTATGAGTATCATTTCTCCCCAGTATCTTTTATTTTCTTTGCCACCTCATGTGTTTGGTTGTACTTGTTTTGTCCATGTTCTACAACCAGGTGAAGTTTGGATAAATTATCTCCAATGGGTTGTAAAATGTGTTTTTCTGGGATGTTCACATACTCAAAAGGGTTATTTTTGTTGTAATCATGTTATAAGTGCCAATGTCACTTTTTTTAGAACACACCTTCTCTTGAGGACGTAACACATCACATCGGTGTGTGAACCTCGTTAAATCTCTTTGTTGTGCGGATCTGTGTTTGTTTATTTTCGTATTTGTTGATGTTTGCATAACAAAAGTGTTTACTTAAACTCATGGTGTCGAATATTTTGAAATTTTTTTTGCATATTGCTTTGTTAAACTCTGTTCGGGTGCTTTTTTCATTTGCTGCTAATTCTTACTGACCATTATATCAGATTGATGTTAAAAATGTCTTTCTCTATGGTGATTTGCTTGAGGAATGTGTATGGAGTAACCTCCAGCGTATGTTGCTCAAGGGGAGAGTGTTGGTGAAGTTTGCAGACTTCATAAAGCAATTTATAGTTTGAATCAATTTCCTTAAGCCTAGTTTGATAAATTCAATCTTCTTGTTACTCGGTATGGATTTAGTCAATGTTATTCAGATTATTCGTGTTTTCCCGCCATCATGGCTCCATAGTGGTAGTTTTGGTTATATATGCTGATGACATTATTATTACTGGCAATGATTTTTCTGGTATTGATGAAGCTAAATTTTATTTATGGAAGCTTTTTCAGATGGAAGATCTGGGTACCCTAAGATATTTTCTGGGGATTGAGGTTGTAAGGAGTAGTAAAGACATTAGTCTTTCTCAGAGGAAGTATTTTCTTGATCTTCTGTCTGAGACTGAGATGTTAGCATCTCAATCTATTGATATGCCTATGATCCACATAAGAAGTTTGGAGCTGATGATGTGAGGAGCTTATGGATGAGCATCAATTTTGAAGGCTGGGTGGTAAACCCGTTTAACTTACTGTTACAATGCCAGATATCTCTTTTGTGATAGGGGGTTTTTAGCTAGTTCATGGAGACGCCCAAGCGAGCTCATTGGTAGTCAGCTTGTTGAGTTTTGCATTATCTTAAAAATACTCCAGGAAAGGATCTTATATATAGACCTAATAGGAATATTGATCTTGTTGGGTATTCCAATGCTGACTGGGCAGGTGTTGACCTGATAGGAGGTCTACTATTGGCTATTATACTTTTTTGGTGAAAATCTCATTACTTTCCCATTATTTGTGTGCTCGTGAGCACTTATTTTCCTAAAACTATGAAACTCAAATTCCATGAAGATCATAATATGACTGCATTTTTTGCTATTTAAATTATTCATTATAATTTTCATATTTCTATTCACTGAATTACATCTTGCACCTGCAGTGTACAACTGCTGATGACCTGATTGCTTCTTTGCTTGATATTCTTCAAAATGACCACAAAAAACTAACATTTTGACCCTTTTATAAAGGGTAAAAAGAAGAGGGGGGGTGGGTGCGGAGAAGAGATACAAAGAGGGATTGTGAAATGCTATTTATGATATTCTAAGAACTCAAAATTTTCTATGATTTCTATACCTGTATCAATTCTGTACATGTTCACTTCAGTGTTGTGTTTTATTTTCTGTGAGGTTGTGTCTTGTGTCATGATGCTACTGCAGTCCAATAACTTGCCATGCACTTGCTCGTTGGAGTGCCAATGGTACGTGACCATATCCATTGTGTGTCATCTACTCGTTGCAATTCTGCCAACTGTAATCAGATAGAGGTGTTAGCATTATTTTGTGAAAATAAATTGATGAGTGATTTCAAATGTTTTCATTTGCATTATTTTTCACTGGGGGATTGTTCCAACATTTTCACATCTCTTTTTGGTGGATCAAATTATATTAGATTTTTTGTCAAAATCTTTGAAGCAATAAGCTGATGTCAGGATTCTTTGACTTCTCTGAAAAAAACTGTATGCAAACTTATTTTATGTTCCAACACTATTAAGGCTCTGTTCCTTTCCAGGTATAAACCACATAAAATGTAAATCCTTAGGTTTTCTCTGGAAACAAAGAGAGGCATCTATATATCATTTACTGTTGAACTTTCCATTTCTTTCCTGGATTTAGCTGTGAGCATATGGTGCATTCAACTTCCATGTTCTAGAACTGGACTTTCATAGAAATTATACTTCTGAGATGCTATAGGGAAATCAAAGAACTTAATAAACAGAGTTTGATAGCTTACTCTGCCATCTTGTAACTCAAAGATCACTGAATCCTCAGAAAATGGAATTGGTCGTATTGGTGCCACCTAAATAAGATAAAGACATAATTGATTAGTGATTTGACATATGTATGCACATTGCTACAAGCCTCACCTTTATATAAAGAAATTGTTACATACCTTAGCATCACAGCCACCTGCTTCATTCTTCTCAAAGCTAGCCACAGTATCTTCATCAACACAAATATCATCCCCTGTATCTTTTTCTCCTGTTAGTGTTTGATCTCCAACCACTTCATCTGTTTCAGGTGGAAAGCCATAATTTTTCCATTTCCATGTACTTTGGTCCATATACCTGAGGTAAACTTCACCATCTGAGCCAATTAAGAACAACTGATTGCCTTCAAAGCAGGGTCCTGGTGAACTGACCAAATTTACACTTCTAGATGGTGTTCCATGTTCCACCCAGTACCACCCATCAATTGGGTTCCAATGATATTCAACAAGCCCACCATCTTCTGAAACCATAAATAATGAGCCTGTTAATGATAGAGATGATGGTCTCATAGCAGTTCCAGGCAATCTTGATAGAACCAAATGTGGGGACTGATAATGTTCATGCCATAATTTTGTCAATTTGTTATACTGATAAAGCCGACCATTCCTTCCAATTACAAAAACTATGTTAGTCCGGAGCGTTTCTTGATCAACTATACATGCAATTTTGGTATTTAGGGGGTGTCGGCAGTCTTTCCACTTGAACTTTCGCAAGGCAACCTAAAACAGCAAGTAGAATTATTAGTATATGATAGATTGTTCTAGTGTTGAATTCAATGTCAGTTTTTCTCTCAGTATCAGTGCTATAACTTTATTCTTAACAATTACTGCTGCACTAGATATGCTCTTAGTTTAGAGTTTCTCAACTTACTGTAAATTCAAGCAATCTTCCATTTTTGCTCACAAAGAAAAGTGCATCTTCTGCTGTAACCTTCAAAGATTTACCAGGTATTTTATCCCATGGAGGACCTCCTATTACTTGCCTACCCTTTCTTATTGCAGTGCAGTTTTTCCATGTTAGCTCGTTGCTGCTTCTTTCTCTGATAAGTAAGTTCCCATCTATGTCAACCAAAAACAAACTTCCGTTATAGGTTCCTACAACACCTTTCATAGTTGTAGGATGCTCATGTTTCAGCCACAACCATACATTCTCAGTATACAGATGCTCAAAAGTCACCCCATTGTCTGTCACAAGGAAAAATGACCTGCCTGTGTGCATTACTCGCATACGGAAGTTTGTGTTGGTCCCTTCTACCAGGAAGTTGAATTGGTGAGGAAGCTTAGCTCCAATGCTTTCTGATGCACTAGGGAGCAGGTAACTTTGATGTGGTTGACCTGGTTTTCGTTTTCTTCTTGTTGATCTTGCAATGCCAGAGTTATTTGGTTCATCTTTTATTCCTGTGATGCAATTTGAGGGCCCCCTTTCTTCAGTGCAATACTCTGCATTCCATCCCTCTGTTTCTGGAGCTTCTAAAATTGACCATTCGTACTTAAATGATGCTTTTCTTCGCATGTTAACCTGTTGAGTAGGACCTGATCCTTCACCACCAATGCCAAATAAATGCAGCTCTGCTAGTCTACCATCATCCAGAGGGAATAATATCCTTCCAACTTGACACTGGAGACCTGGAATACCTCTTGCAACTTTTGTGTGGAGTGGATGCATGTGATTCACCCATTTCTCGGACATTTGGTTTCCCTGAGCACCACCTGTCTTCCATAGAAAATTTGCAATTAGGATATAGTTCACTTTGGTTTCATCTCAGAAATGTAGCTCAGATGTTTTACTGAGGAAATCAATCAGAAAATCAGACTTGGAAAATATTCAAAGCTACAATGATGTTCCATTTCACCACTATAGAAAACCTTGTTGAAACCAGAGACATCACTTCCATCATAACTGAGATACATGGTTCACAGCTTCTTGGCTACATGTGACTTCAGTAAGAACAGTGGTATGTGAAGTATGAGGTTATGACTCCATTTTCTAAATTTCTAGTGAGGGAATTTTATATTGTAAAGTAATGAAACTCTTATTAGGTGATAACAAGTGTTGTGTGACAACCAAAATTTTATTTCCCTTTGTCTTCTTTTAATTTGGTGTCTTGTATCTATTTATCTTCCATCCTCCAAGAACCTATTTGTAAAATCTGAAGTCAGTAATGTGATATACGCTCACACTTTATTAGTGCTTTACAAGTAACACAAATAACTAAAGCTATCATTCATTTAAGTACCAAATTTTCAAAAGACTGGGTAAGCTACAAGATAGTAAAAGATACTCTCAGGACTTTCTTTTTTATTTTATTTTTTACTAACAAGGAACCCCTTGGACCTGCCTGGTTTTACAGTTACAGGCAGCAGCCACATCTGACCCATGTAATAGATCAGTCGCGGGGAGACTTGAGCTGGAGGCGTCTGCTAACACACAACATGTTTGAACCAAAGGAGCTACACCCAGGGTGTAGGTACCCTCAGGACTAGCTACCTATTAAAGTAGTTGTTTATTAACTAAGAAAAATATGCCATTTTCTAGTTATGTGGGGTTTAGTTCAAATTTAAGAAAAACATGAGCAGAATAGAGGAGTGAAAATTAAGGAGATTAGGAATTCAGCAGCACTAATTTTCTATCTTCACGTCACTGCAGCATAGTATGAACTTTGTCTAACACAGTAGAAATCACAAAGCAAGTTATGTTAGGTAGAAAGGCAACAGACATCAAACACAAACAATTCCATCCTATGTACAGCTTATGGAATCACATTTGGCTTGTTGACTTGATTTTGCAACTGCAAATGCTTGTCCAAGATATTGGTTATGTGCCTACTTAAACAGTCATATTTTCCCAGCTATAGAATGGTACTTTTCAAAGCAACACCCAGTTACATTGGAGTAAAGTGCTTTAGGTCTCAAAATAAATAAACAACAACAATAGTAATAATAATAACAACAGCAACAACAATGATGATGATGATGATTCAGTTAACCTTGGCATGATTCTTTTTAAATAGAACAACTTCCAAAATTTTGGCTAAACAAGATAATTGTTCTTCTATCCCCAACCCACCCCCCCCC
>NC_056565.1:3351397-3367828 GCF_013358625.1 Macadamia integrifolia | reverse complement strand
AAAAAAAAAAAAAATATCCAAAAGGAGAAAAAAGGATGATTGTTTAGTTTCTATACAAGGTCTAAGCTGACACTCACCCACATGTCTAGGAAGTTGATATTCAAAAATGGATCCAGTAGCTGTAGAAAGGAACAAAGAGAATATTTTCTCATTTAACTCGTCTTGTGCAACTTCTGTGATAGATGTCAGGTTCTGATCTTTTGGACTTCCATGGACTATCCATCCCCACTTCCTTTGATGCAGCCGCCTCTCAACCAGATCACCATCCTGCATATCTACATATTCATTTAGCAAAAAAATAATGCGAGGTATATACTATTTAATAGATTAAACATCTTTATTAGAAAATTTTAAATTGGCCATCCTGGATGCTCCCATGGTGTGCTTCACATTGTTCATTCATAACCAAGGATACCCAAGGTACATTAATGCCTGTTTGGTTAGATCTAAAGTGAAGTAGAATAAAACTTTCATTGGTGAAGTAATTAAGTGAAAGAATTTAAGCCAAAATAGGCAAAAGGGGAACAAAATTAACACATTTTGCAACTTTTTTTTATCTGCCTTGGTTGTAATGCGCTCCGCGACCCTCCTCCTGAACTGAAAAGGCTTGTATGTGCTTCCAGTGGCTTCTGCATGCAAGGCAATGAAATTGGTGCTTATACAGGCCAACATAGGAGTAGTGTCTACCCTACCTTTCTCTACTGTATAAGGAGGGAAGTTGAGCTGCTTCCACGTGTAAACTCGTCCCACACCACCCTTCCCCCTTTTTTTGTTGGGTAATACATTTTTCATTTTCTACAGATAAACAATTGAGAATTTTTGAACTGCTTTTTTCTATGTTGTGGATCCCACATGTTTCACTTTCTACTTCACATCAATTTTAGTTCAAATTACCATTCACATTGATTATTTTCTTTCATATTTTTGTTTTGATCTCATTTTACTTCACTTCATCTGACATCTTGCAAAATGGGGCAGTGGCCAAGAAAAATTAAAAATTGACTGCATTGGAATCCTTGTCAGTGATGATCAGGGAAATATCTGGGTTGAGATTTATTTAATATCAGATCCTACATGGTACATTGGCTGGTAAAAGTTACAAAGTTATGAAACAGTTCAATACTTGCTATTTTATGTTCCAGCAGTGACTAGGAATTCGTATATAATGGTTCAGAATGATACCTTTGTTAAAAGGAACAAGGAAATAGAATGAGTTCCGATCAAGCCATGCATAATACACCCTTCTGATGGTGTCAAGGATATCTCTTGCTTTAATCCTTTGCTCCAAATATGTTTCTTCCATGATGGCTTTGAGTTCCTATCTAGCTCATAAAGATCCCCTGTGGAACTGCACTGAAAGATTTCATGTTTAGCATCTCCTGGTGATTTATCAAATGAGAAAGAAATCGTGCTCTCTGCCATACAAGGAGTGAATTTGTCCCTGATATATAGAATGGAATGTACTTGATCCTTCATCAGAAGTCTTTCTTCACCAAGAATTGATCACATTCTTATGGATGCAATGGACTTGAAGAGCCCTCAAAATATTTTTATTTTTTTATTTTTTTGCTGTGACTCAAAATATTCTTCACTATGTATAAAGAAAGTACTACTGACAGACTATAGTAGGATGGTGACCTACCTTACTGTAAATACTACATCTGGTCTGATGGTGGCAGCATCAGCTATGGCCGCAACATTTGCACCGGGGGGTCTGCCATGGTATATCCACCTGTTCAACAGAATCATTTTCAAATCCAAGCATAAACTGGACTCTGTACTTGGGTTAGAATCTTACAATTGTGCACTTATAAATATTGTTATTACCTCCAAGGCTCAACTTCACTAAGTTCCAGCAATGATCCATCAACTGTGGAGAAGTAAACTTTCCTAACAAGGAACCATGACAGAAATAGAGATCAATGGATGTCACTATATATGATAAAAGAGAGATTGGAGACATTATAACTTATGCTCATCATGGTGGATTTCTATTGCAGTGGGACTTGAGTTTACATGGTCATGAAATTAAACATCAAGGGATTCTCCTATAATAGCAACCAAATTAGAGTGATCTACTCACCCTCTGTCATATGAAACAACCCCAGACTTTATTAATATAGAGCTTGGTTCTGTTTCTGTACTATGTGGACTATGATCAAGTGTAGGTGTGCATTCAATCCAAACTGGCTGTGAACTTTCACTGAGTTGCATCTGGAATTAAAAAGGGGAAAAAAATTCATTGTGATCACCGACGCTGTTTCAATCAGTCTGAGATTCATATTTGAAGTGAACACTAAATTACTAAAGCTTTTGTGAAACAAAGCTTTCATCTGATATCTAAAGAGCAGCAGTGGATGCAGAACTCTACCTGATATAGATTCCCTGCTTCAGAGAGTGCCAGAATAGTCTGATTGACAATAAAAACTGAAACTGCAGGACCAGCCGATGATGGTAAATCATGGGGTGCAATTACCCAGTGCACACCATTCCAGAACCTTTCATAGATAGAGCCACTTTCTCCTGTCAACCATGTAGATGTTTCAGACATTTTAGTCAGTGAAATTCTCTTTCTCACAGGCAGAATAACCTGATCAGTACTCTCCTCTGCTACTACTCTTTTGTTATTAATGGTTTTTGATTTCTTTCCTTGTTCAGGAGTATCAAATCCTTCATTGAATCTATCTTCCTTCTTCCTCGGCTGAGAAATAGAACCCACTTTAGTACAGTTCCCATTGACACAAGAAACCAGATCAAAAGGCAATTTAACTTCAACCCAACTGCTGGATTGCTCATCAAACTCCCAGAACCTATCTGTTTTCTGTTGGAATATTGGATTGGTCTGTTGGGGAAAGTGATACGAGAAACAAGAAGAAGAACCAAAGACAACAAAACTGCTCACAGATAATAAGAAGATACAGAAGATGAATTTTAAATACCACTCAACCATGGTGTCTATTAGTCTGCTTATCATAGAGAACCAGATAAATTGGAGAAGAAAGAAACAACTGTGTGGATGGGGCCGCCATAGACAAGGTTTGTTGGTTTGTATCTTTTGGGTAAACCCTGCTGGGCCATAGCAGCTAAAAGGCTATGGAGAAAGATTGAAGATTGGAATAATCACAGCAGCACTTGCAGTTTTGGAAAATAATAGCCTTCCTGAAGAACTCTGCATATACTTTCAGTACATGGGGTTGGGGTCCATCCCAAGAACAGATGGGCAGTTAGTACAGAGGAAGTTTTATATTTCTTAACAACCTCTTCTGCTGAACCTCATATATTTTGTCAACTCCAGTTTTATTAAGTTAAAAGCTGGGGACCCATCAGCTCTGTCAGCCTCCATTTTCTATTTTCCCTTTCTCTACCTTTCTTTGATCGAGTCTTAGATGCTATGATGCTTTTGATGACTTTGTGATGACCTGTGGCCTATGTAATTCTCATTTCCCTACCCACCAAAAAATGAAAATGGAATAGAAAAAGAAAATGAGTGGATTTATTCCTCATTTATGAAATTGTCTTTCATTGATTTTCATCATAAATTCTCTTTTTGATAGATCTTTATCAAGACTATTAAATTCGGAGTTGGGATCAGCAGCTGGTCCAGCTGATTCTGATCCAATTCTGTTCTGAATAGGCCAGAATCAGTCAGATTCTACTCTAAATTGATCTATTCTGATCTGAATATTCAAAATTTTTTTAAACCATTATCCCTGTGCACCATATGTTGAGGTAATGACTCTTCTTCTCCTTTCTCATTGTTTCCTTCTCTTCTCTCTCTTCTCTTTTTTATGAAAACTATAGTTCACACATGAGAAGTCAGAGTTTCAAATAAAATTGTGATGTAAGAAAATAAATTAATTGAATGTGGATGGGGAACTATCATCTGAAGATGTGTTATTTATTTTGAAGTCATTGTCCAAGGATAGTAGCAGACCCAAGTGGTACCCAACCACTCGGAAAATATCAGGTAACTCTCTAAGAAAGCCCTAAGGTACATGGTCCTCAATGGTCCATCACATCTTGATCAATAGTTTTTCATCATGTGACTCCAATCTCCCTGATTATTTCAAAAGCTTGAAATTATGAGTGAGACCTGAGGCCAAGGCAATCTAAAGGAGAAAGAAAGAAGATGAAGATGGGAGGTGTATAGGAACAATGTGACTTTTATGCTAAGAAAATAGTTAATCTAATCTATTATTGCAAAGTATTATTGGTTAGCCTACAAATCTCTTGTTAAGTATGTTAGAAGTGGTTTAAATTTTGTAGATGGATAGATCCCTAGGACCCTATTAGGGTTTTGAATTAAGGAATTTTGGCTGGAATTGGTTGAAAATTCTGCCTCGACTTTAGAAACCCAAATTGATTCGACCATTTCAAATCCATAAGAATCGGGCACAGAAGAGAGTGTAATGTAATAGTCTGAGTATCATAGACAAGCATAGAAGACACACATGACACATGACATAAAAATGATCCATCCGGACCATCATATCCAATGGAATTATCAAATCATTCGACCATGTGAGAGAATTAGGTGGGCCACTAAGATATGTTTTTCTACACTAAACATTAAAAAAATGGTAATTTTCCACATTAATTTTCATCATACTTAGAAAGTCATAACTACCCCCAACGACTTTATACAGTTTAGTCATGGGAGTCTCCTACTAAATCTAAGTCCCTCCATAAATGAACATTGCGTCATGGGCATCTTGGATTCTGTCTAAAAGTGATCATATTTCGTGATTATAAGATCAGTAAATTAGGGTTAGGGCACAAGTATTAAAGTGTAGAAAATTAGGGTTTAGAGAGGATGATGGACGTGAGATACATCATATATATATTTCTAAGGTCTAAGGTCTAAAGTCGATTCTGGACTTATTACTTGTTTATTGCTTGTTTATTACGGCGTGCTAAACTAGGGAAGTTTGACAAATGACAGGTGAAATGAATGTGAAGAATCTCTTTCAGTGGGACCCATTTGTTGACGAAATCCATGGAATCTTCAAGATCAACCACTCATCCCGAAGGCGAAAAGGCCTGAAAAGAATCTTTTATTTTTTATTTTTAAATTTTAAATTTGTACGGCTTTCAAGATTCCAAACGTACGGCTCTGGAAATTAAAAAGAAAAAAAAAGTAAATTAACTTCCTTCCTAAATCTAAAACGTTCGGTGTTGGCGGATATCCCTAGATTCTTGCTCACAAGGGTGGGTGTCAAAAGTTCACCTGCATTGGTAGGTCAGATTAGAATCAATCGGCTAAAGCCCATTTGTAACTTGATTATAACTCGATTAAGCCAATCAACCAATTTATAGTTCACTTAATTCTATTAAAATGTGTTCTATCATGGATTGATAATTGATAATCGAATATAAATGTATTTATGCCTAATTTTTAAGGTCCAAATAAATAAACAATGGGGTAAGATGTAACATGTTAGACCCAAATTAAGGTGAAAGTTTTTCTTTAACATCGGCAAAGATATTAGCCATTGATCATTTTTTTCATCCCTTATAATACGAAACCCAAATTATCCTTAGCGTTATTCCAGCCTTTCAAGAGTCACATCTAATCACTAGATTCCACAAATTAAAAGATTCTCTTCACCATAGGTGAAAGAAAGCTTGATCATTTTTTTAATTAGTCTCTAATAATCTATTTGTGTATGGGGTTTTTTTTTTTTTTTTAATTATAAGGTTTTTTTACTAAGAGACTTGTATATATTCAAAGGGTACTTTGTTTATCCAAATATGGATTGGCCATATAACCCTCCTCAATAAAAATATGGGGAAGATTCCTCACTTTACCAGTGTAGGTGGCATCTTTATACTACACCAATGGCAATGCATGGAATGGTATCATCGGTAAGGCTCCACAATGATCAAGGAGAGAGAAAATACATAAATATATATATATATATATATAACTGTACATCAAGAGTACAGCCTAGAGATCCTTTTCTATATATAATTAAACCACTAGTAAAGAGATATCTCTTTAGACATGCTTGTGTACAAAACCTTTTGCCATAAATAGCATATCCATGCATGAAAACAATCATGCTAATTTAAACCACTCTTAATTTTCTTTTTAAATGAGAAATATGGTATCTAATAGATTCAATGGTTGGTGATTAAGACGTAAATCATTCTTAATTCCTCATCACTTCTTACTGTCTATTAAGGGACCAGTGTCATTTGTTTACAATTTTAACATTGGGAGATACAGCCAAGGAAAAAAAAGTAAACTACTTCCAATATAATTGCTATTATGAAAACTATTTCTGTTTCTAGGGATTGATAGAGATATATAGTAGAGAGTCTATTATATTCAGCATTAAGCAATCATTTAAATCTTAGCTTTTATCACCTTAATCAGTAGTAGAAAAGTTAAAACAAAGAATAATTTCGAAAGCTAGTGTTTGAAACCAGTACCATGTTTGGGCGCTTTGCTCTCAATTTCCAATGCCATGAAATTTCTTCTCATCTTCCTCAAGAAAGAGTAATTGGTTTACATCAGGTTCATTTACAAAAATATTTTTATCTTATAATCGAGCAAAACCTCTTATACAAAACAATAATAAATTCAGCCTTATCACAACTTAATGGGTCGGCTACAATGGTTATATTTTTTAATTTATATTTAATAATTTTGTAAAAAGAAATATTTTATATTATTGATAGCAAAAGTTGATCTAATTTGCAAATTGGTATTTTAATTCGTTACCTTCTTCTTCTAAACATTTAAGTAATTCTTTTATGTCAAAAGAATCAGCTTTTTTTCTTCTAAATAATTAAAAGTTTGTTCTTAATTTTCCCAAGAAATATGATGACGGAAAACTTTGTCCTATTTTAATCATTGATCATAATTTATTAGTATAATGGCCTTCTTCTTCTTTCTTTTACACAGTATTTTGAAATATAGTTTAGTCTCCAATAATTTTTTAAGACTTTTGTTAATGATGTATATATTTAAAATGATTAGAAGTATGTATTTTCTACAAAAACAAACTTTTATCAAAATATGCATCTACTTCCCAGCTTATGCTTTTCTCTTTGTCTCTTTGTATGAATCTGTGATGCTATATATGATGCTTTCTTTATGACTTACTTTTCTTTTATTAGGTTATATTGATATTATAATATGGGAGAGGGATAGGTATGCTAGTGTAGTACCTAGGAATTAGGAATGCCAGCGGTATTTTGACCGTAGGATTTGATCAACATGAATTGAACCGTTGGATGGAGAGAAGATAAACAAATTTTCAATGCACGGTTGCAACACCTTTACTCTCTCTCTCTCTCTCTCTCTCTCTCTCTCTCTCTCTCTCTCTCTCTCTCTCTCTCCTCGCCGGAAAAAATCATTCATTCACCGGATCCAGCTGGAGAAAGCAAAGTAGTTGGCACCGCCGCTGTTGTCGACGGCAGCGGTACTATCTGGTAACCGACAGCAACTGCGACTGCGGCGGAAGTGATGGCGGCAAGTCAGCTAAGCACAAGATGCTTTCTCACGATCATGTTCATCTTACCTGTACGGATTCGGACAAGAAGGTCGATTCCGTGGTGGTCATCCATCCAGACGCGGTGACCCGTCCCAACGGTGTCATTCACGGGATCGAACGGCTATTAATCCCCCAATCCGTTCAAGACGATTTCAACCATCGGAGAAATCTCCAACAGACTTCTGCAGTGAAGCCAGAAGGAGCACCGGCTGTCGACCCAGAACCCACATGCTCAAGAAACCAGCACCACCGACGCCGACAGGTTCACCGCCTGTGCTGCCGATCTATGATGCAATGGCTCCAGGGCCGTCACTAGCTCCTGCACCAGCACCAGTATTGGCTCCGAACGACGATGCCATGGCGAAGCTAGCGACGGACCAGCTGAGCGAACCTGGTCCTCTCTCCGTCGTAGTCGTCGTCTCTCTCTCTCCCCGTCGTCGTCGTCGGCTTGAGATTTGAATTGATATTGGAAAAATGGAAAGACCAACGTCTGTCAATCTCTCTCTCTCTCTCTCTCTCTCTCTCTCTCTCTCTCTCTCTCTCTCTCTCGTCCCGCCTAGAGTTGCAGTCTTACCCCCTCTCTGCAAATCTTCAGTGAACTCTTAGGACTCTCTTTCGCGGTCCAATGTCCCTCTCTCCCTACTCTCGGCTTCGATTTTGGTGGTTGGGCTTCTTCATTGTCGGAATCGATTTCAGAGATCGACGGCCTTGGCGAGATTGACGGCCTCATCAGGGCGTTCACCCAAGGACTGGAGCACCGATCAGGTCTGGGTGACGTCGGTGACCACCTTGGTCATGGCGGCTGGGAGATCTACGTCTGAAAGACGAGGCATCTGCTCCATCAACAGCAGCGGTGCCAACTATTTCTCTTTCTCCGGCTAGATCAGGTAAATGAATGATTTTTTCCGGCGAGGAGAGAGAGAGTAAAGGTGTTGCAACCGTGCATTGAAAATTTGTTTATCTTCTCTCCATCCAACGGTTCAATTCATGTTGATCAAATCCTACGGTCAAAATGCCGCTAGCATTCCTAATTCCTAAGTACTACGCTAGTATACCTGTCCTTTTCCCTTATAGTATACATTTTTTTTAGTTAGAAAATAAATTTTGATTTTATTAGAAACAAAGCCATCACTGCCCAGGACTATGACAGAAAACACCACCCATCATTATATTAAGTTTGTTGTCCTCAGATACAACCCGAATCCTCTCCAATGTGTGAGTACGTCCATAGCACATTCAATGGCTAGGTGACACTTGGGATGTGAACCCAGGTTCTGTCAACCATCAGATGTGCATTGAAAAGGATCCCCTTCCTCTCAAACATAGACCAAGCAAGTCTGGTAGCTCATGAGTTCATGTCCTTCACCCTCCATGTTGAATTGATCTTCATATTGGTCAAAACATGTGTGAGTTATAGTCCTCCATCGGTTTGTCAAGTCTCTAGTATCTCCATATATTTGAGGAATTCTCTCAACCTAATGCCTTAAGCTTCTAGGTTAAAACCACCAATATGAAATCAAAGCCCAACTCCATATGTTATCCTCCCTAAGTTGCTTGTCATCATGTAAAGACAAAGTTACACATGAGAGAGAGTGTTGCGATGTTTGAAGTTATGGATTGTAGTGTCCCACAACAGTTTATTCATCAATTCTTTAGTGTCTCCATAGACTTGAGAAGCCATCTCCACTTAATGCCTAAAGGTTTTCGGTTGGACCATCCAACAAACTTCATAAGCTTTCTTCCAATCCAGGTGCCCAATGACACAGAAAAGCTTGAAAAGAAAAAGAAGTGAGTCCAACTCAATGAGAGTGTAAAGAATTTTGTAAGTTGTTATTGATTCTATCCTTGAGCTCTTCTTTTAATTTGTTGTTGTGCAGGAGGAAGACTGTAATGGATCTGTGACTTCTGAGCCCAAAACACCTCCTCCTCCATAATCGATTCCATTTCTGGCAGCAGCTCCTCTTTTGCATTTGTATCTCTAAGAAGCCTTTGAGCTTGCACATAAGTCAATTCCCAGCTTGGAAACCTGGCCCTTTGCATAGAAAGGATGGGAGCCCACCACTCGATCCAAAAGGATGTACCCATATGGGGTAAGCCCAACTGCGCCCACAATATTTTGAGCCCAGAAGGACCTGTGGCTGGGCCTGGTAGAACATCATGGGTCCCCACATGTGGGGAACTATGGAAATTGAGTCCCATGGCCCACGGCCCACCATGTAGAAAGCTTTACTTTTTTTTTCTTAACTGTTCTTGTACTACTCTAGTATCAAACAAAAAAAAATATTGACTCTTAAAAGCACTAAAATAATATGTAGAGAAAGATTGATCAGATAATAGAACCATGTTAGACAATGATGCATACAATGTGCCCATTAAATTTGTGGCCCATCAAGATATTACCCCGGGGCCAAAAGCTTGCTGGAATTGCCATACATTGCCCCTACTTGTAAAAAAAAAATAACTGTAGAATTAAACCAAGTTGTAATATACATTTGATAAAGTTGGATGATCCTTCATTGATACTTAGATCTAATTATTATATGTAGGAATGACAAAATTATGGGAGGGGGATCACTGCCAGGCTGGGTGGCACTTGCATCAGTGCCGGGACCAATGAGAGAGCTTGCAGGGGCATCCAATAGGAGTGGGATTTTTCATTTCACGGAGGGTGGGTTGGTCATTGCCATGAACATATCCTCTCACGTAATAACTTATGGGACCCACACTAACACTATCTCCTCAATCAATATGTGGACTCCCTACGGAAGGTATTCGTTTCCTCACTTTCTCATTGGAAACCTCTGCCCTAATTTTATTATGAGGTTACACTCACAAAAGAGAGAGAAAGCCCATGGACTGTAGACTGTTTCATACCATCCACCGAAACAGTGAGTTATTGATGTGGCAAGAGAGAGTTTGGTGAGGGACAGAATAACAAACGCAAGCTGGTGTCACTCTCACTTGTTCCTTTGGTCCGAGGGAAGGGGATCCTTGTCAAACCAGCAAAGAGCATATGCCCCTTTTCCCTTTTCAAGACTTTCAAAGGCACTTCTTCATAACTTAGTCGGAAAACCATAGATAATGGGCCCTACAACCTTAAAACCACACCAATATCCCATATATTTAGCCCTACAGCTAAAGAATTGAAATTTAAGCATCACATCTGGATCAAAACTTTAAAACATATAAAAGGTTGGTTGGATCTTGGCCTTGCTTCAACCCAAATTCACCCAAGAGAAATAATGAAAAGGGACAGCAGATTTCCCTCCCCACACCCCACTCCCCCCAAAATAAATAAATAAATAAGGACCCAATTTAACTTCACCGGTGGTGAAGAGAGAATCTCCTCACCATGGCGATCTACAATTGGGGTGACTGGGACAGCCAAAAACCAGAAAAACTGGATGGGTTTAAGCCAGCCCAGATTTTGAGCCCCATACAACAAACCAATGCACCTATATTTATATCAAATCCGCGATTAAATGGAGTTGAAAACAGTGAAACATGTCTTCACTCAAGAGTGTCAAGTCTCAGGAAATTCAAAAGGGGGAAGCTCAAAGAGGTGCAACACATGCAATTCCAAAGTTGTGAGCTGTAAAGCCTTGATATAAGGAAGGAATATAATTCCTTACTTATGGCCACTTGCAACAGACACCTTCTTGCGCCTCTCAAGCTGTAACCTTGGAACTATCCTTAATTCCTCATCACAGCCGCTCCCTATGCCCTTGGTCTTATTTTAAACTCCATTTTTGTCCCTATTCTATAATTTCCAGAGTCCCAAAACCTTCTTTTTTTCCATGAATACAGTCACAACTCAATCTTCTTTTCCTTCCCCTTTTTTGTCCCTTTATCTGGGTTTGATCAATCAGTGAACGCAACTGTTCTTGTAACCAAACAATCCTAAACTGTCTACTTCCAAACTAGTAATGCTTTATGGTAAAGCCATAAAAAGAACATTAACATTTTAATATGTATAATTAAAAGTCTTCCACAGGTTCTCATGGAGCAGTAGAGGATCTAATGAATGTTGACGCGACGGAAAGCAAAAGAAGCAATGAAGAAAAGAGTTTGATTATAATCATGAAGAGTGGAAAAAAAAATGTTATCGAAGAACTAGATTCATCCATTACTAGTTGTTACAACCTCCAACAAAGGAGAAAAAGAAAAATATTACAGGTCACAAAGCTTGTTAGTCCTAAACCTCTATGGGAAATAGAAAATTATGTATACTTGCTGCAGGCAATAATTTCATATACCATAAGAATCTCACTCACAATCTCCATGATGGCATGATTAAGTCACATCCAGATCATAAAAATGGTAGTTTAGCAACCTTTGCTATGTAAAAATGGAAACAAGAACAGAAATAATAACAATAAAAATGATTATAAAACTTTAAAAAGAAAGGCCCACACATGTTCATAGATGAGCTTAGCTGGAGAGGATAATAATGGAAGCAACAAACTGAATCAAAAACAAGTTTTACAGAACTTACTAAGGGGAAGAGATTTGCATCCTGTATATTTTGATAGATGGTAAGTGGTCGTCAACAGAAGTCCCTCGGCACTGGTAGCGTTTTATATAACTGAAGGTCACCTATCACAGGGCCACTACAAGTAAATAGATCCAAAGGTTAAACAGAGAAATCTGGCTCCTACAAGTAATTCGCCCATGACCACACATCAGCATTGTTCAAATCTTTTACCCTCCCCCTCGCCCTCCCCCTCCCCAAAAAAATGTTAAAATTTTCATGTTTATCTGTCCTTATGATTTCATATCATCACATAAGAACAGAACTGTTGATGTATGATGTCTTGTATTCCGTCGCAGTTTAACAATTTAATCCAGGAAGTACTGATACAGCACCTTGACAGGCAGGACGACGGTCCCGCTAGCCGGTTAGCGGGCTGTGGGAGTTGCAAAGGGGGCAGGAGGCCCCCCTTGCATAGCATGGGGTGTAAGGGGGCGCAGCCTCCTGCTCGAATTTTTTATTTGAAGGCAATTGTGTACTTTCTGGAATAGGGTTTTTTCGCTATATATTTGTAGCAAGGGTTTCTTTCTCTGTAACGCAAGCAATACTGAGAGGTGTGAGGACGAGCGTTGTAACATATTATCCATTGATAGTGAAGCAGGATCTCATCTCACTAGGGACGTAGGCAACCTTGCCGAACCTCGTAAAATCCGTGTGCAGTGTTTTTTATGTTTTTGCATCATCATCTGCATTGTTCTAGGTTGCGTTTCTACAAGAACAGATACAGAAACTTGGTACAGAACTCAGGAAATGAATCTCAGATTGGTTCTCAAATTTAAAATCGAGAAATCATCGACCTCTCCACTTGCTAAACTTTCTCAAATAAATCCATTCAACAGTAGGATCACTGAGTTTATATTCATTTGGCAAAACCTCAGTAGCAACATAGTTTACAGCTATAATCTGCGCTCTACCTTTTTAATATCCAATCCATAGTTTCCCTGTTATCAACCAAATAGTGGTTTCTTTCTAACAAAACATTGGGTTACATTGTTTAGATCCGGTATTGTCTTCAAGCTTCAAATCCAACATGAGTGAAATGGGAATTTTGGAGCCAAGACGACCCTGAAGTCATCTAGAAAATCCTGTGAAATGAGGACTTCTTTCAGCAGGTGCTCAATAAAGCAAACACCACAAATATCATCTCTACTTCCTAAATTTTATTTTTCTGAGAGCTTGATATATTCATCATCAACCAATTTGATCATACACATTGAAAGGAATCAGCTTCGAGTTAATAAAAATGAACGAGAAAATGGATCAACAAATTGTAGGAGGGGCATGAGAGATTTGCCCTTCAATTGGAATTTATGCCTAATTCAATATACAATTAACATATGTATATTGCAAAAGGTGTTCTAGGTGAAACAAAGCAAACAATGAACTACTTACTACTCTATAGACTACAATTGTGCTCTGCAAGTGGATGCATTACAGGCTTGAGCCATACCTTTATAAAATTGCAACAACTGATGCAGACACCCCTTAATCATCTCCAGAAGGAACTATACGGGCTTCGTTGCTTGTGCACTAACTACCCTGCCATCAACACAACTAAAGCTCTGCTTTAACCTTCCTCCAACAGATTGGTTTCTACTCAATTGGGAAACACCATCCCTATCGTAATTGGGACCAATAGACCGAACTCTCCTCGGACCCAAGAAGCCTCCAATCACAGAAGGTGATGAATGCTCTACACCATCGGCCTCCCTCCGGAAGCTGGAGTCTTCATCTGTTCCAGCCATGAGATCCATCAAATTGCTCCTGAAAACTAGACCCAGATCAGAATACACTCTCCTTGAGTTCCTCAATGGCCGAGAATTTCTGCTATCCATCATATCTCCATTCTCTACCACTCTACCCTTTGGCTTTGTATTCAAATGGGCATTCTCAGATTCTACAGGGCGTCCTACTGTCTCTACCATCAAACAGGGATTACCGACAGACAAATTATTCCAGGAGTGAAGAGGCACCATCTTATTGAGAACACCAAGGCACTCCACAATATCCTTCATTGAAGGCCGGCGCTCTCTGCAAGATCTCACGCACTTCCCTGCAATCACTGCCAATTGTTTCCTCACCATTGGGTCCTTCGGAGGCGCAATTCTGGGATCATAGATGCTCAAAAGCTTGCCTTTCCGTATCAATGGAATAGCCCAATCGACGATTGAAGGTGGTGAATGCCCAACATCAATCGCTTTCCTACCACTGATGATCTCCAGAAGAAGAATTCCAAAACTAAACACATCAGTCTTTGTGCTCAGATTATCCGGTGTAAGATAGCCAGGATCAAGGTACCCAATTGTCCCCGCCGGCGGTGTCGACCGTAGCCGGAAATTGTCAACGTGGCAACGCAACGCAAGCCCAAAATCGCCCAATCTCGCATTGAAATTCCGATCAATCAATACATTTGCAGACTTTATGTCTCTGTGGATTATAGGAGGAAAACAGGAGTGAAGAGTATCAATGGCCTCCGCAGCCTGAAGGGCTAATTTGATTCTCCGACCCCAGTTGGGGGGTCGAGAGCTATTGTGAAGAACTTCGTAAAGGGTTCCATTACTCATAAATTCAACAACCAGAAGTCGATCTCTTGAATCGTTCGTGAAACCCAATAAGTTCACGAGTCGAGGGCCGCGGACTCTCGAGAGGATATCAATCTCGTTGTCCACTTCGTTGCTGTTGTTGTCGGCAGAGGATGCAGCAGCACGAGAAACGACGCCGCGGCCTCTGGAGGATTTCTTAACGGCGACGAGACGGCCACTGCGGAGGACGCCCTTGTAAACGCAACCATGACTGCCTCTCCCCAATAATTTCTGCGCCGAGAAACCATTGGTGGCGGCTTCAAGATCACTGTACTCGAATTGTTGGATCTTGAGGGGTTCTTCTCCTCTGTGATTCTTCTTCTTGGGTTTGTGGGCAGCGTCGGTGGAGCTGGTGCTGGTGTTGGAATTAGAGGTTAAGACAGCAGATTCAGCTGTGCAGGAAAGATAACCCATCAATTTTTATTGAAGAAGACTGATGAGAAGTGACTCGTGAGAGACCAAAACATCAACAACATACCAGAAAAAAAGTTGTTTCTTTTTTGGGACCCTTCTATTTAGCTTGATTTCTTCAACCATGAAGCCTGCAAGCTTTGAAGATAGATAATAACTAGGAAATAGAAAGGCAATAAGGAGGAAGGAGGAAGGAGGAAGGAGAGAAAATGTGAAATGGAATTGGGAATTTGGAATATTGGAATAAATGGATACCACTAATCACGCCCACCAAATTGGATTTGTGATATTATAAGTCAATTAATGTTTGGATTCTTATATAAACCAATGATCTCATGTTCAGTACTTTTGTTTCTTTTGGGTAATCGGGAACCATATTTTATGCAATAATTCTTTTGATTGGCGAATAATAACTGTTGGATCGGAATAAGTAGTGGGATCAACACCCCATAAATGGTAACTTTTTAGACAACAATGGCGAAATAGACGGATTTTAAGCGAGTTGCAGGTTGCAACTGTGAACTAATAATAACAGTTCAGAATGGAAAAGTGGGTCATTGAGTTATGGTCCGTTTTGGTCATCAGTGGACCGAGGGAAAATGAAAGGAATCAACTTCAGCTTGGGTATGTTATCTGGCCAAAGGCAACCCTATATTGGCCAAAGGCAACCCTATATCAAAACATTAAAATCTGTGTTTGGGTTCCAGAAAGTGTCAAGAAACAAAAATTTCAATTTCTGTAACAAGATGCATTTTTTTTTTTTGGCAAAATTGACTACCATCAATTCTTATTTTTATCCTTTTTTTTTCTAGAAAAAATTTCCAAAAATGTTTTTTCTGGAGTGTTACCAAACGCATTCAGAAAAAAAAGTTTTGTTTTATGAGATTAAAAAAAAATAGAATAAAATGTTTGGTGTCAACCTGTGCTTTTCAGTTTTTTTAGAACGAAAAAGGAAAAAAAAATGCTAAGAACGAAAAATAATGAAACGATAAAATCTTGTTCCGTCATTTTGTTTTCCTTCTAAATACGAAAAAAATAAACAACTAAGGTAATCGTTCATAAAACAAATTCACCAAATACCTTTTTTTTTTTTTAAACAATATTCATTTTGACATAGAAACTGAAAATTTTGTTTTGAGAAGAAACGTCATTTCTGAAATTGAATACTACCAAACACAGCCTAAGAAAATTTCTATTTTGATCGGCTTGATTGTTTCTCATCAGTTTGTAATTGGTCTATTATTAGGTTTGGTCCGTCTGATTTTAATTTTACATGTATATGCATAAGGAAATTGATGAAAAAAAATCTAATTTTTTTTTTTTTTCAAATGTTTTTTGGTTTCTTACTGGGTTTTGTCTTTCTTCTTCTTCTTCTTCTTCTTCTTCTTCTTCTTCTTCTTCTTCT
>NC_056565.1:3308546-3351377 GCF_013358625.1 Macadamia integrifolia | reverse complement strand
TTTTTTCAAAATAATCCTATTGGATCCACTTTTCAGTTTTGATTGATGCATTCAGTCGATCCAATTCTATCAGTTCCATAAAACCCAACTAATAACTTAACCGATAATGGTTCAGTTAATTTGGTCTGAGTTGAATCGGTCACTTTTGATCAATATGACCGATTTGGAAGAGACTGCACCAAGAGGACCGGAGACCAATTCCTTTATGAAAGGACTCACATGATGTAATGTCTGTAAAGATATACAATTAAATTCACATCTCTCTTCCATAAAGATCAATAAAATATTAAAAAAAAAATTTAAAAGATACTCTTGGCTCAAGGATTAAATAATCAAAATCAGATCGAGGAATTAGCCCATTCATATCTGAATTGGTTGAATTGATAGATTCAAGATTGATCCCAATTATAGCCAATCCGGTTCATCCGATTCCCTCCCAACATGTAGGGTTAGAGCATACGATTCCAGAAGATTTCCTCACCGATCCGGATATCGAATTTGAAGAGAATCTGGACCAATCTCCAATTGAAGTAACTCAATCAGAATCTTCTTTAATGCTTACTCTCAGTGCGTAGAGTCCGTGGGTATGAGCCTCCGGTCTAGGGTCATGATTGATAGTCTCTCAAAAGCTTTGAAACGCATCTAATCCAATGAGAATAGTCAAATGTTCAAAAGTCACAATCCCCTAGCTACACGCCATCCAATCATTTCCTTCTTATGGGCCCCCACATTAATCAACATACCACATTCCCAGGGCTGAAGCCTGAAGCCAGCCTTCCCATGCTATTTGCTTATGGACTAAACAGCAGAAGAAGAAGGATCAGCCTTTTCTCAACTTTGCCGAAAAGGAAAGTGATTATAAGGAAAGGAAATCATCTGTTTCTCTAATCTCTCTGCTTAAAGCCTCCAATTCCTGGCATCAATTAATGGGATTAGAGATTTTAGCTTCAACCTTCAAGGGTTTATCTTATTCTCATCTTAATTAAGATGATTTGATTAGTAGATTACATACTGGTCCATAGCTGCATTCTCAATCAAGTCTGACCAAATGGGACCCATCTGGACCAAGTTGAAGTTTGGTTACCCCCTCATCAAGTTGTCCAAGACATTCTAATAAGTGTTTCCTATTGTGTTCAAGTGTTCCAAGATCTGCTGCCTATCTCCATCTTGTGCCCAGAGGAGTTCTTTTAAATAATTCATCTATAACACAACATGGGTCAGGACAGCCTGGGCCTAGCCAAGTCCAACCCTAAAATTTTTCCTCAACTGGGCTGGGATGGGCTGGGCTGGAATGGGGCTAGGTTTGGAAAATGTTGATATGACGACCTGAGTTTAGATTGGGCTAGATTATGAGGTTTTTAGGTTTGAGCTCAAACCAGGGTTTGAAAAATCAGATTCGGATTGGTTCAACCATTCCCGATTGACCCTCCAAATGATATTCGTGGGCTATCTCTCAGTCTACATGAGTTGAATTGAACTGAGAACTTGCTCTTACATAACAATCTCTATAGATTGGAGAACTATAGGGGGATGGCCTCTAACCATAGTTTTGTTAAAACGCAACCTTAAAACAATGAAGGAAAGAATAGAAAAACAAGAACAAACAATCATACAATGCACACAGATTTACAAATTCGACAAGATTACCTACGACCTCTCGAATCCAACTCCCACACACCTCAGCACATCCAATAGTCAAATAATGTGTGTATTTAGAGTTCAAATGAGCCTCATATACCCCTGGTGACCTAACAAGATTTCTATACTAAACCTAGATGGTTTTGGGCTTAGGAATTAGCCTTCATACTTGGCCCAAACCCAACTGAACCTAGGATTTGTTTTCTGCTTTGAAGCAAAAGCCCAGCAGTAGCAAAAGATTGAGTACACGTCCAGGATGAGCCCAGCCCAAGTTGGGTGCCGCCATCAATGGATTAGTTCTAATGGATCACACCCAAAATATCGATCAACCGATACAGATCAATTGTATCGATGAGAAAGTAGCCAATAATTGATACCGCCCTGATACAATTCAATTCATATCGTATCATTATTCGCCGAGTCCAATTTGTGATGGTCATTTACTACCTGATCTATAGGCATCTCTGTAAGCATTTTGCACCAAAATGGATGCGGAGTTCTTCACATCAGTGCAAGTTTGGAATCCTTAGTTGCCACGTGGCAACTTTGTTTGGATCTAAATTTACATATAACTAAGGTTACACACACCTTTTTTGGGTACACTTGTAAAATATAGGACCAAGTGTAGCTTCGGATGGTCCATCTTAATAATTTGTTAGGGCGGCCTACGTTTTCATCACGTGACATATCAGATGAAACCCTAATTTTATTGTGAGATAGACCTGAAAAAAAATAGATGGACTACAAAGGGTGCACAAGCATACATGGATGGCTGAAAAAATACAAATGGATGAGATCTCAAGAGAGAGTATTTTACTGAATTAAGTCATAAGATTTGACGTGGCTAATCCAACCTTAGACTTGTTTACGAAAATGAAAAAAAAGAAAATCCAACCCTAGACTTGCTTGCCAAAAAATAAATAAAAAACTCCTAGACTAATCTCTTTGATGATCAAAATTAAGACAACATCACACCGCATGCTTAAAATTGGTTAGCCACCATAATAAGCATATCGTTGGAGCAACTTTTGCACTAAGCATATAAGAAAGAAGAATCCAATATATATGACAATCATTAATTGTGTCGAGGTTGTCGTATGATAAGCTCACACTCATTAAGAGGTCTCAAGTTTAGATCTCTAGAGTTGAATAGTATTATACCATCCGATCCATATTGATATCATATCAGTATCGACTCTACTGAATACCATACATTAAAACCATGCTTTACCCAAATCAAAACAGTGGGCCACAAATACTGAAATTGTGAAACTTTTTTTTTTTTTGGGTAAAGAAAATTGTGAAACTAAACGCAGCAAATAGTTGGGGGAACATATTCTTAATTTAGCATTAAATGGGGTTGCGGGGTCAACATAGAATATTAGAATTAGTTAGTTAAGTGATGATGTTTCATTAAGAATACTAAATAGAATCACATTTAAATGATTTGATTTAGTAAGGCCCATCATGAATCCGATTGTGGGGCTCAGACCCATTTGACCTAGAGCTCTTTCTCTCTTTCTCTCTTTCTCTCTTTCTCTCTTTCTCTCTTTCTCTCTTTCTCTCTTTCTCTCTCTCTTTCTTAGTCGGCTAATCCCAACACCCACGGTGAGTAGTAAGTAGTACATGACAGACAATAAAAGCTTTGTGGGGCTTAAGGTAGATGACAACTTCTACCGAAAAAAAAAACATGACAACCTTCCTTTGTTGTAGTATTTAGCGTCCCACCATCATTAAGGTTGGTACAAAAAACATACATTATTATTTCCTATGCACGATTCCATGGGCCCCATCCCCACCCCCCAAAAAAATATATATTCATCTAAGCCATGGTTTAAGTAACCGGTATCAATATTGATATCAGATAATTTTACCCCTATTTTCATCATTTTTTTTCATCCAATGATAGCTATGGACTTGAAGGTGGGATACACCCTCAGAGCTAGCCTAGCAAGGATTTTCAACTTGGAATCTAGAATTAGATCAAATCCATCAAAATCGATCTTAAAAAACCCTAGAATTGGCCATCATATCCATAACCCATTGATCTGATCTAGAAAACCCTAAAGTCGGCCATGACAAAAAGTCCAAACAATTCTTTCAGTCTTAATCTGAATAGACCAATTCAACCAATCCAAATCCAATATTTTATAACAGTGTAAGCTTAGCTGTCAATTACTCCTCCTTAATCACTCACACCACACACTTATTACTTAACAGCTAAATAGCTTATTAACACATTAATTAATTTTACTGGTTCATGTTTACTTGTGGTATTAAATCTTATTATTTGACTGCAGGAGCAGAGAGAGAGAGAGAGAGAGAGAGAGAGAGAGGAGATTTTGGAAGGAGTGAAAAGAAGGAAGAATGATGATGGGCTACAGGGCTGGCAGCCAAAAAATGAGACTTCAACAAAAAGCCCACAAAATGACAAATAACAAATCATTTCAATTCTTTTGGTACTCACTGTTTGGCCTCTGAAACATCTCTCTCTCTCTAGAGAGCTTTGCCTTTCTGACCAGTGGATCTTTTGACCGTTGCACAACTTTAAGTACTGTAGGAGTGGAAAGGTGACCACTGGCCACCGTACAACACACACGGCGTGCGTTAGCCACCAAAGCATGCACCTTCCCCTGTTACTCAGGCTTATCATGCGCCTCTCTCTCTCTCCCTCTCTAGCTCTCTTTCTCTCTCAATTCCTCTGAGATATGAACTTTTTTATTTCTATTAGTTCTTAAAACACAGAGTTACGCAGTTAAACAGAAGATTGCCCATAACCAAAAGTTCATTCTAAATTATCCATGATTTATTTCAGTAATTTAAGTATATTTTTATAATAGTTTTGATTATCTATGTCTATAATAAAGAGCTGATTACTGTCAAAAAAGAAACAATAAAAAGGGAAGGAAATGGGCGCCAGCCAAACCTACCAAAGTTCAAACCTTTTTTTCCCATTTCTTCCCTGTCCCACTCTCCTCCTTTTTATGAGTTTTTCTGCCTTTCTCTCTGTTTCTGTTCTTCTAAAATTCTCTTCCAATAGTCAAACTCTTCTCTTCTTTCTCTGTACAGATTCAGCCTCTCTCTCTTCTTCAGAGCTTATATATTTACACTCACCAGTATCATCGAAAGAAGTCCCAGATGAAGGAAGCCCATTAGCCGTTGTTCCAGTACTGGGGCTGCTGCTATTAGATCTCAACAGCCCCGCAGCATCAAGGACCCCAACTGGGCTCAATGGCGGAGTAGTAGTAGTAGTAGTAGTAGTCCACAAATTGATAACCTCTTGAACCAGCTCGTAACACTTCAACACTCTCTCCTGCGTTGCAGAACCAAACCATTAGAAATCAGAAAACGAAATCAATGAAACAAAACATTTCAGGGTATGGGCTTCATTTGGTTTCTTTGGTGTCACCTTGTTTAAGTGAGGGGAAGAGCAGGAATCGAAGGCTTTGTTCAAATCGATGGTCTGGGTTTCTCCAGCTACAGAGATTGCGACAGCTAATGCTATCTCTGATGGACGGAAGTCAAGGAATTCGGTACCTGCCCATCAACAAACATGGATCAAAATCTATAAAAGACCCATCTTTTATTCATTTCTTCAAGATTTCAAGTTGACTTACAGATTCAGATATGTTGTGGGTTTAGAGATGGATACCTTTGGTGGTTCTTAATATTATCTCCACAGACCGAGAAATCAAAGATTTGGGGTCTCCGCTTTCTGGGTTTGTGATTTTGTCCAAGAAATAGTCGATGAACGAGAGAGGAGTAACTGCATTAGTCCTCCAGTTCAGAGCCGATAATAAAAAAAGCTCCATCCTCTGAATATTTTGGGGATCAAAGATCGGGTTTCCTTCAATCACCTGCAAATATTGGAAACTTTAAATAAAGAAACTGAAGTTTCACAATGGCTTCTTACTTCGCAGTTCTCATTCTCATTAATAGTCGATATACCTGTAAATCTAAAGACAATGGAACGTTTGTTTCTTCCATTTTTGCTGCCACAGACAAGCAAGTTACGGACAACAACTTGTATTTCCATGGCCCTGTTTCGTAAAAACTGCTACTTCCACGCTAGAAATTGAACAAAACAAACATGAACTAACTTATCGTTTCATCGAAGAAGCAACAGAAACAAAAGATCTTCATCGTCTGAGTAAATATTTCCGGATAACTTACCGGAATTTCATGCTCAGATAAGAATCGATCCAGGTAATTGATGGCTAAACAAGCAGTCAATGGTTCGAAGCTATAATAGCGATGAACCTTCAAACAAAACAGAAAAACAGAAAAAACATAAGAACTCGTATAAAAAAATAAAATAAAAAATCGACCCATGAAACTTAAGGGACATACAAACTAATCAGAGGATATGAGGACTGAAAAATAGAAACCAGACCTTGAAAATCCAATCAACAGAGTCATTACGAGCGGAGACATCAAGGCCACCGGATTGAAGCCTCGCCAGGTAATCATCCCTGGGCATCATTTCCTGTTCTTTCTTAAGAAGTTGCGAAACTATATCGTAGTCCGCACAAGAATCAATCGAGAACAGCTTCCGAGGCCCACTCTGGACTTCATCGCAGAGCTCGAAGTCTTTTTCGATGAGTTTGTAATCTTCGTTGCAAAGAAGGCTTGAGAAGCTGTCCATAGGGTACTGATATATCAACTCTTTTCGTCTCAGAACGATTACTTTGCGTTTTAAGAATCTGCCATTGAAGCACTGAAGAAGCTTAAATCCAGAGCAGGGAAGAGAGAGAGAGAGGAGGGGTAGAGAGGGTCTCCTTGAAACGGGCAAAGCCCAAGTCTCGGGGGAAAAAGAGGAAGGGTCTGAGGATGGCGCCTCAAACCTCTATTAAAGCTTCTGCCTTTGGGTGCTTGGATTCAGAAAAGGCAAATACATGGATGATATGGTGAAGTGCATCTGTATGGATTCTCAATGCAGATTTGAGTTCATCCGCTGCCACAGCATGTATCCGCAGATCAGAGGGCCGAAAATGTTTGATCATCAAGGGCTGTGTGGCTCATCCACATTTTTTTTTGGCTGAAACGATCATCCGCGACGTGGGATTATGGGAATAAGGATGTGATGATATCATTTAAAAGAAAAAAAAAAAAAAGGTTTGATAGTTAATAATCTGATTTATTTTATTTTATTTTTTTTGGGGCGGGGAGCTGATTCCAAATGAACTGTTTATTCAGACTTTACTCACGCACGATAGAGGGGTGGAGCGAAAGGGGGAATGATAGGGAGAGAGGGAAGGGATATGAGTCCGGATCCTCTATGGCAAGCTATAGAGGATGGTGAGTGTCTCAGCCTTCGGATGGACCTTGACCCACATGCTATAGTATATCTGACAATTGGGAGCTTCACTGCCTTCTATGACCTCTATAGAGGATTTTTTCGTAGGGGACACTAAATCCAAACCCGCACAACCATGCAATAGGAGTCACTTCTCTGACCTCCTGTCACCTGCTCTTCTAGCAAAAACTGCAAGCTAATGCGTTAAGCACTAGATTCACATATTCTGTCAAAGTTGCAGTACACTGGTACACATAATTTTAAACTGGGACAAAATCGTTAGATTAGAATATTGTGTTGAGATGGTCCATCAATCCACTACCTAGATTTTACACCATCTTCCCCCATAAAAGAAAACCCTATTATAAAGAACTTGGTAAGTTATACCTTGTAGATTTTACCTTAAAAAAAATTAAAATAAAAAGAGAGAAAAATAGGAGGTGTCTATAGGGATGTGGCATAGAGGAACACACCAACGAAGGGCTATAGAACAATTACATGAATAGAGAATAGAGAGATCATTTCATGTGATGAGGAGAGAGACAGAAAAGAGAGGGTTGTAACGTACTCTCTGTCCCTTATACATAGAATCTCTTCCTTGAAAAGGGAGGGGGGGTGAATTTCGTTGGTCGGCGGACTAAAAAAGGAAGAGTAATAATAGTGACTTCAGATATATTTCCATTTTATTCAAAATGGACGGTATTTAAGCATGCCTTCTTTGGCTCGAAAAATCGTTTCTAAAATAAAAACGATGAGAGTTCTTTAATTGACAAAGCAAACAAGGAAGATTAATGATGATAGCTAGACTGGAGTTGGAATGGATTTGAGGGATATTTCAGCTTCGTTCAATAGGGGAAGTATTAGTCTATGCTTTCTTCGTAGTGGATAACTCAAGACCAATGAGTCAGTATTGGGATATTTTAGTTTTGTTCAATAAATAAAATAGTATACATGCCTTCTCAATGGTGAATGGCTGTAGACCATGAAGTCAGTTTTCTGGTTGATTTCCCAAAAAAAAAAATGTGGGGAGGAGGGAGGGGAGGGAGAAGTGTTCTCTATAGGGGAGGGCACTCTCCACCAATGCCTTCCTCTCTCTGGCTATTCTTCTACCCATATGGATAATTTTACACAGAAAGTATAGCCTATGAATCCCATCATTGGCTTGCACAACTAGCATACAAATGATGGGAGGGTTCAAATTTTTTTTTTTTTTTTAAATCTATGAATGTTGAGTTAGGTGTCGTAAGACTTTTGACAATAGAATTATAGTCGGAATGATCATGAAGTTTTTGATACAAATGCATTAGATATTATTCTCGTATGAAGGTCTATGTCTAAGATTGAGAGTCTCATAAAGTGTTGGTGGCAGTCCAATAGACTAAAATTGATCTTTTGGATAGTTATATTAGAGGTTGGGATGTTTATATTTTTTGGCTTTCATTGCAATGGTCCTAATCCTTACCAAAAAAAAAATTGTAATGGTTCTAATTAGTAAACATATAAAGTGGAGATAAAGTTAATACATGAGATTAGTAATTAAGTGCTTAAGTTAGATTATAATACTTCACAATTATAAAGAGTTCTATTTTCAGTTTATTTATTTTATTGAGTGAGTTCGAATGATTAGAAGTCCTTTTATAAGTAAATTTACAAAAAATTTAAGGTCTTATATATAAATATTTAGAAATTTTTTAAGATCCTATATATATAATATATCCTCCATGAATCCATCAATTATAGATGATTGAAGTAAAGAATATGAGTATTTTGAGAGTTTTAGTGCCATTGAGCAATACATATGAGACTTGAATCCCAAATCAGATTTTTTTTTTTTTTTTTCCTCCTCTCCTCTTCCTCCCAAGCAGATAGATCTAATATTTTTCCCTCCCTTTCCATCAATCTGATTTATTTCTTTACCAATATTGTTGCTTCCTTTATTTCAAATCTAATTATAATTGATTATTGAGCTTGTTAGCATATGAGATTCATAATCTTGATTTTTATGTCTCATCATTTAGTATCAGAACCAAACATGATCATTAATATTAATGATCATATCCTCTTGTTTGTTATGTGCTATCAATTTTAATTTGAGCTAGAGAATTTGTGAATGATTCAGGCGAATATTAAAGAAAATTGACCACAATGTGAAAGACTAAAGATCAAATTGCTTTATCATGTTTGATTGTATGGAATTGTCATTCAATAAATGGATCTAGATCATTAAGTAATGGGTATAAGAACAAGAAAACATGGCGCTAATGATGGAAGACCAAATGGATCCAATTATCATTGATAAACAACCTATGGAGGAATATATAATGATTGAGTAGCTCGTCATGTTAATTCTTCCTCATTGTGATTTCAACAACGGATTCCTTATCGCTGATTTTGTATTTGGTTGTGAATTGATTGATGATGTTGTTGATCCTGTGTTCAAGATCCTTCCATTCTACAAAACTCGAAGACAAATGGAATAATCTTGTGACCATCTCATCTTCCATTACTTTTGTTGTTATCAAACCTTCATGTTTTGTCACAATTAGAATCCAAAAATCTGTGAGCCAAGAATTAGCCAACATGCACGAATTGTTGTGTGGTCGTTCACTTAGTTTACATCATATGTGATTTGAAAACTTTGTTATTAAAACTTGAAAATAAAAAGGAAAACCCCATAAATGAATCATACATTTAAAAATAAAAATAAAAAACAATTAAATTTTACAATTCTCCAGTCTATTTCCCAAAAATAAAATAAAAAAAAAAAAATCTGGCTTTGTGGGTTAGACGGGGATGATTATATCCTTGTTATTCCTTCATGGAGCAAATTTGTTAAGATTTATGGTTTCCTTGATGTCCATAGGAGAAAGCTCTTTGGGTATGTGCCATATTCAAGATGGGCTTTTCTTCTTTGGCACAGTCTGGCTGGAGCCCACGAAGAACTTTAAGTGTATCTATGTTTGCATGGTCCTCCCTGTTATATCCATGAATTGGGGCTGATTAAGATTTGTTGCCACCGTCCAGGGTCCCCTCACCCCATAAAATAAATAAAAGGAAATGGTTGGGTTGTAAGAGGAGAAGTTTTCCTTTGATGATAATTGTTCTAGATTGGGGTTCACTCATCCATCTATGGTCATTATTGCTCATCTATTAGTCAAAAACACCTTCCCCACTATTTCTTATACCACACAGAGTGGGAAAACTCAATCCAAACAGTAATTCCGTTGATTTTTACCTTAATTAATTGAAAAATATGTGACTAAGTTTTTTTATAAAAGAAAGGATTGAACATGACCCTTAGATTAAACTTCTAAAAGATTTTAGGGAAAATGAACTATGTCCAAGACTTACCAGCAATACAAGGGATCCACAGAGGAGTCAAGGAAAAGACATAGAAGGGGGGTAGAATGGAAGCTCAAGAGGGCCACAACCTTCTTGGAAAGCAGGAAAGATACTAAAGTTCTGTTAACTTAGATGCCATCAGGATGGACTTGGTTGATCCACCAACCAAGTCGTTGAAGCACTTTTTAAGGGAGAAGTGCTAATCGACAAGCAAGCCCTGGATCGGCAAGGGGTAGCAAGTTAGGAGACATTAGAGGTTTGGGAGGTTAAGCCCCTAGCTTTATAACATCAACCATCCATATCTACTCAGGTTAAAAACAATATTAATAGTTCAACTTGATTTTTTCTACTAACGATGGGTATCCCATAATGATCCCACAATTGCATGATCAGACCATACCGGGGTTGAATGAGAACCACTTAACTTTCACTGAAAGTAATGAAGAGCACTAAACACCCCGTATGAGTGGCCCTAGTAAGGTAAGAGGAATCGAACTCAGAACCACATGCTTCCTGAGATGAAGATCCCTTGCCAACTCAGCCATCCCTTGGGGTTAACTATTCAACTTAATTGATGCAACATTACTCCATAACATGGAAGATAAATGCTACAATTTATTTAATTCAATATGAGTCCAAAATGAAAAACACAAAAATTAGATACTTTCAGATCCCCCACCCCAAAAAAAAAAAGATTGGCTTATTGTTTCTTTGCAAGCTGCAACACATTTATTGGAGTACATGGAGTTGTACTGTAGAAGCATTCAATGGCAAGCAGGAGGTTTGCCTGTTGTGTTGGATGAAATTCATCCCAGTAGATATGTGTAGAACTATCCAAGCAAGTTGGCCCATCTCTAAGGCATTGATTAGTTTCATTGCTTGTAATACAGCATCGATTTCCATTTGCAAACCCTGCAGTAGATTTCTGTTGGTTATAGAGAACAAGATATAGACGATACATCAATTGTTTTTCAAGTGAATTAATCATGATATCTCACCATATTCAGAAGGATTTCGATTCGAATTAATTGTTGCATACATGTCTCCCTCGACAAAGGTTGAGCCATGAAGACTGGTTCTCAGCTCTTGTAACAAACTATGGAAGTCCATATTGTAAAGGGATACTAACTGGTTTACATCTTCTGCACATCCACTTGTAATATTGTTTCTAATTTTTATGGCTGGTGTACACCCAACTGGGGCAAGGTTGAATACCAAAAATTTCTTTGCTCCCAAATTATAAAGGTCCTGAGAGATTGTATAACTAGAATTGAGATTAAGTTGTCAAAATATACAGAAACAAAAACAGAAAAGGCTCAATCAGTAGAAGGGTTAGATTGTTTCTGTCACCTGTAAATGTTGTTTGAATTCTTTTAAAAGAAGGCTGGCAAATTGATCAGGGCTGTATAGGTGACTACTGGTGTATTGTGCTGGTCTGAGATAGTTGTTCACATAGTCATTGCTGCCTATGTCTACAATGAAAATGGACTTGGATAAGTACTGCAAGAGCTCATCTTTGGTTTTGAAGTTCTTTGGCAAGTAAAGGTTTACAGTTTCTTGGAACAATTCAATTTGTACCTGTAAGGCTGAATTCACCCCCTGCATAACAAAACCATTGCATAAGAAATTCCAAGAATTGAAGCTCCTAATAACAAAAATCTCCCAAGTCTTACTAGAGACTCTGTTTAACACTAAAGACTCTGTTTCCTAAGGTAGTGTAGTAACTTACCATTGCAGATCCTGTTTCAAGGAGGATACCAGCCGATCCCGAGGCATAATTCATTCCAGTTATTGTTTTGAACTTTTGATCTACTGAAAGACCCAAGTATGGAGGAACTAAAGGTAGCCCAAGAAATTGAGCTGCAATCAAAGACCACAAGAGAAACAGATAAAGATGATGAGAAGAAAAAATGAAGTAAAAAAGGGTGATCAAGACAACAAACAACTAATGAGAAGAAAATAGATTTTCTTTTGCTCATCACTTTTGGAATAGTTTTTTTTTTTGTTTTCCTCTTTGGATGAACTAGAGACACTCTATAATTGCCCACTTACCAAGAAAATCTACCAGAGTCTTGCCATTAGTGAATCTTCCTGTTGGACCATCCGGGAAGTCCATGCCATATGGTTTATAGTTTGCTTTTGCAAGTGTGTGAAGGTTGTTATTATTGCCACTGTCTGTAAGTGAATCTCCAAAAATATACAAAGCAGGCGCAAGGGGACTTGAGCACTTTGCCTGGAAGACATGAAGAAGTAGGCAAAGTGAGAGAAGAAGGGACATGGAAAAGGTCTTAGACATATTTTTCTTGCATTCTATGAGGACTTGATCAATGGACTTTATGGAAAGAAGAAGGGACTCTGATGATCCTTCTCTAATCATTAATTATTTTCAAGGATTTATACCCAAATTTCTGCATTATGTATGCGCTAGCACACCCCAAGTAGCTGGGAGTCCTTTTTTTAGTGTTTGGGGGGTGGCGGGTGGGGGGAGGGAGGTGAGGTTTCAGACCAAGTTAGAGTTGATGACTATCTGTTGGAAAGAGACATTGGATTTGGTGTGTTCATCAAACCTAATTTAACTGTTAAATGTTATTTTTTTCCATGATATACTTGAAATTTGGTTGCACTTAGATTTGTCGTTAACAACTAGGGAGATAATTGGGCATCTTGTAAATATGGTTGTCGTCTTGTGTGTTGTCAAGAATGATGATTCCAAACATAATTGTTAGTTTATACATTTTTTTTTTTATACGGAGTTAGATCACTTGAAAAAGCTTGAATGGACTATTATTGTTTGTATAATGAACATGATTCTAACTAATAGATTGCAATTGATCCCTAGACCTGAAATGTCCTTAATGTCTTACCAAAAAAAAAAAAAATTGTTATTATTGTCCAATTAAGTTTTATAAATTTTGGTGTACTAACAATAATGATGAATCGACTTCCCATTGGACTCAAATTTCTCATCTGATATATGATTTGTAAATTATTTACAAAATGTTTGAAATATTATTATTCATTGGTAATTATTTTTTTACGCATGTCAGAGATTGTTTTCATGTCGAATTAGTTGATCAAGTTATATGTATTCGACGATCGGATGGGCTAAGGTCGTGACAATAATTATTTTCTGTTCATAAGTTCGTTATGTGATATTGTAAAATGGTAAATTTTCATTCTTTGAATAAAAAAAATTAGGCAAATTTGCTATCCGTCGTCACCTAAAGCATATTTTTATATCACGTGACATAGAGACCAGATTTTTCTTATCAATTATTATATTCTTAAGCATTAATTGAAAGATTTCAAATGGATTTATGATGATTTGATGATTACAAACCTTGGTGTTTATAATTTCTGGTTTTCCCTTTTCTGCCACACGTTTCACGGGTAAGCATTTATTTTCTAAGTAGGCTCAATAAGATGGCATCAATCAATAGGATGCACGGGCAAGCGTGAACACCCCGGGTGACATAAAGACGAGATATTTCTCATCAATTATTATCTTTTTAAGCATTAATTGAAAGATTTCAAATGGATTTATGATGATTTGATGATTATAAGCTTTGGTGTTTATATTTCTGGTTCTCCTTTTTCTGTCATACGTTGGGTAAGAATTTATCTTCTTTATAGGCTTAATAAGATGGCATCAATTAGTAATCCCAAAGGGGTAGTTGAGTTGACAAGGTACCTTCGCATCAGAAGCATGTGATTCTGAGTTATCTGGAACATACAGTTGTTGGGTTAGTATCTTTGACCTAGATAAGATGGCATTGAACAGTAAGACATTCGGGTAAGAATGATAGTATCTGCTTAATTAACAGAAGGGGCAGGTTCTCTGAACCACACAAGTTCTCAAAGCCATTCAAATTGTTGTTATGGAACTATCCCTTTTGGTGCTAATAACCTGTCCCTTCACATTTCATTTTCACTACATGTCTTCCTGTAATAGGTGCAGTGGTGCAGATGCTGTAAAAATGCAACCAAGTTCATGATCGTCTGGAACTGTAAACTCTCAGTCTCTGCATTTGAAATCTAAAGGTACTGTTTTGCGACATGAAATGTCAAGTTAGTCCCATTATGCCAAATAGATAGGTTACAAGATGATCCAGAACACGTACAATGCAACCCAACTATCATGGTCTGGATTCAAGATATTAACTCCTCACCAGTCCAATTGGTATGAAAGCTTCTTCATGGATGAAGTAACACTCCAGAAACATAAATTGATAGCGATTGTTGGGACCTATGTATGGTCTTATGAGGAACCCAGCCAAAATGTACACTTCACACTTACGAGAAAACTATGTCGTAAATGACCATGAAATTATGCAAACAAGTTGATTTCAGAAGCCGAATGGCACTGAGAGGTCACTCTTGCCTGATTCAGTCAAAGGATTTCAGAGTCTAAACCATATCAAGAGCAGCTAGTCAAACTTTCATCAATAAGTAAATAATAATAATATATCAGATCGTTAGTCCAACCCCCCACGGAAGTAGTAAGTTCAGGGTTGGGTGCATAATGAATTACTGAATTCTGAGAACCCAGACCTACTGAGCCAGGCCGAGTGTAGTCCTCTTATGTTAAGCATGGCTGCTAAACTTCTCAACCCTTATTCCCACTTTCTCACATCTATGGACACACATCATCTGTGGTAAAAAATAAATAAACAAATAAATTCACCAACCAGTTTAACGGCCAAAACGTTGCTCCTGTGATTTCACAGGGATCCTATTTATTCTAGCCATGTCAAGGGTTGGATCCTGGGTCTAATTTCTTCTACTGTTCACTTCAAGATAAAACCATACTTATGCAACTCACATTAGGATATGATTCCATTCTCATGATTCTTTTCAAAATTTTGGTGTCTTGATGGAAATGCATGATGCCATAGCAAAGTTGCTTTTATGATCAAGAACGATGCAAAAAACCTTGTCCTACTGGATGATGGGAACTTCTACATTCTGCAGCTCTTGTAGTTGGAGAATGATTAAAAGGACAAAAAAATAAAAATAAAATAAACAACATATAAAAGAAATGGGAGAAGAAAAAATACAACATAAAATTATTATATTGAACACCAAAAAAAATGTAATCTATATTATCAACACTATAAATATTAGGTGACAACAATCAGCAAACTAATCTCCCTAATGCCCCTAGAAAACACATCCTTCTGTATCTGCTTTTGGAGGAGAGTGAAATGGGTGACTCAAGTTATTGGATGGGCTAGGTGATGGGACACTAAAGAAACAAAACTAGATGGGAAAACCAAAAATCTGCAATTGCTATTTAGAAAGCCGAGTCTTGTGTACATGAAAATGAGGACAAATGCTGCAAAACTACACTCCTGGACTGGGAAAAAAATTTGCAGAACAGGGACATGCTCCTTTCGGAAGAATTTCTACCTAACTTGATCTCACATTCTGCCTTGTCTTGATCATTCGCTTTAGAGTTGCAAGCCAGAAGTTGCACTCATCCCACTCACTCGTCGTAAGAAGCACCTGTTTCCAAACATAACAAATCAAGAATGTAGAGACCCTTCTATCTAATTTAAGTATACTATTGATGTTAGCATGAAGTCCTTACCTGGATTTGCAGGGCACTACCAAAATCACCATTATCCAAAGCCTGGCAAAGCTGGATAAGCTTATCAGCAGCATTTTTAGAAATATCTCCATTATTAAGTTTAGCAAACAAGGCACCAATTTTCCTTGAATTATCCTCTATTTCACGCTTTTTAGCTGGATTTGCACGGGAACCGCCAAGCGCTTCTGATGTCTCATTGAAAAGTCTTGTCAATGTTGTGATAACGGGTCTCTGCTGGGCTGTATCACGATATGTCCAAATAAGCTGGAAATCAGGACTAGCAGGTCCATAATTTGATAAGCAAGCATTATGCAGAAATCCCACTAGGCATGCATGGAACAAACTCTCAAGCATTTTCCATTTTTACAAGCACATGCACTTACAGGTTCAAATGTGCAAGTGTGAAACCATTGGAATGTGAGGAAACTTTGGTTTTTGTGTAGCATAATAGCATACTGTATTTAAATGTCAGGAAAGCATACTGATTTAACTAATTTATCCCAGAGTTATAGCTAAATTAAACTTCGTAAACAGAAACCCAAGACAGATTGATAACTGGCCAATAGTTTGAGCATAACTCTACCAAATCAACTTGGATTTGTAAATTGATCTCCTCAGAAGGTAACCAAAGAAGTTTTGAGCCATGAAAGTTGCAATAAGAAAAGAGAGAGAGAGACCCCTTTGGATGGTCTGCGTGACAAACTCAAGGCCTATCTAAACCATTAGACCCACTAGATTCATCTGCATGACAAACTCATAGCCTATCTAAACCATTAGACCCACCATCTAGTGAATTTTATTTCATGTACTCCTTTTCAGTAAAATCAGCATATGGCTGACGTGGAAGCGGCAATTATAAGCCGTCCAAATGATGCAGTTGTGTACTTGTGTTAGGATGTTTGGATCGGAATGACCCACATTGGAGATCCAAGATAAGACGCAACCAACCCCACCCAAATTTCTGACCCAAAGGGGCTTGGTAGAGATTGATTGATTATGTATTCTACTCTTTTTTTCTTTTAATTCATTTTGGGTAGGAGATAGATACATAGGAAGGTAGTTGTTTCCAATTTTCTTAGTTTATGTAGTTTTCATTTTGAGTTGGGTTTTTATTAATGTGTTAGGAGCTCTCTTTATATTTACATGGAGTAGGATGGAAGAGTAGTTGCTTCGAATAAAGTTGAGAAAAATTACTAGTTGTTACCATGCTTCGTTGTGGTGCGATTAGAGATTGCATGGCTTTCCACTCCCTTTTCTCATCTTCCCTGGTTCCGTGCTTTCTCCCCTCCGGTGAGTCTTCTACACTTTCCTTGTTTCTTGACTTTCTTCCCTTGATTCTCCTTCCTTTCTTCATTTTTTTTTTTAATCTGTTCCGTTATCCTGTTCTGGGCATATCTAACAGCCCCAAATTTGATCGAACTCCTTCAAAGCCGCAGGCTGAGAAAGTGTTTTTCATGCAAGGGGTTTGGATATTTTTCTGCTCAATGTCCTAACCGTCTGGTTGCTTTTGCTAAAGTTTGAGTCTCAATACCGTGCGATGGTATTTGTTTCAAGCTATCTTTGTTAGTTTGACTTTCCTATAGACTATATTAACTAGATTGAGTTTCCTATTGCGGTTAGGATTAGGTAGGATTAGCTAAGTAAGATTGGTTCCTTTTATGTTCAATCTGAAGGTTATGGAAAGGCTCCACACGCAGCCCTAAATATCCACCACATGATAGCTTAGATGACACTCAAATTGTCCCATTTCAGCATCTATTCATCTAGTAAATTTTAATAAAAATGTATATCTCAAGCAGTAATATAAAGCATAAAAATTGTTATAAAGTCAACTTTCACATCTTTGATTTAACGGATGAAAATACAAGGTGGAAGTTCAACAGATGATAGGCCATGTGATTGAAAAATGAAATCAGGTCACCTTGGAATTCAAGTAATTGATTAGATATAACTTTCATTAGATCAGGTCAAATAAGTTAGACAATTTTAACCACCATATACAAATAAATATACAAGGGGAAAAAAATGAGATTACCAGCTACATTTGAAGTATCAACCATCTGCACTGTAGGAGGTGGTGCTGCTGGTGTGGTGGCTGGTTGTACCTGAGCCAGCTGAGTAGGACCAGGTGGTTGCATTGGAGCCATTCCAGGCCTTGAAGCAAACCCTGAGTTGTTCACTGGCGTAAAACCCCTTGGTGGGAGCGTATGTGTCATAACTTGAGGGGGCATTTTATGGCCAGGACCAGGGCCCACTTGAGATGGAATAGAACCAAGAGAACCAGTTCCAGGTATCCTAGGTTGATATGGGGGGTTATTAACACTCTGAAGCGTTGTAGGTATCCCAGGTTGATATGTGGGGTTATTAACACCCTGAAGCAAGAAAAGAGGCAAAAGTTTTAGCATACAAAAATATTTATTTTAAAAATAGAATAGGACTAAAAGTAGTGAATTCTGCAATGTAGACAGGAATACACACAGGATATAGCTGAGAGCCCAATGTAGGTCGCTGATATTGCTCATTTCTCAAAACTGGAGGAGTTGCAGGAATGAATGACCCTGCTGCAGTCTGAGTAGTGACAGGAGATGGAGCATAGTTTGCCTGAAGAAAAGCAAAGGGAGACTAGTCAACTAGTAGAAAGAAAATCCCAGCAGAGAACAGAATATCAACCCTTAAGACCATTCTTGTGCAGAAATAACACCTAAATGTAACAAAAGCTCATGTCTTACATAAAAATATAGCTGTTAAACCACCAACAAATTTAGAATGATGAGAACATTAATATCCCTTCTTCAGAGCAGATGACCTAAAAAAAGAATTTGGAATTCCAGCAGTTTCAGGGATTCCTCCTTCAGTTATCTAACAAGAGAAAGCAGTGTAAAGAGCACCTAAAGTTTGGATTCTTTTCCTGAGTCTCTGCAATTTAATGACTCATGGTCAGTATTCTCAAATGTAACCTGTGTTATCTTGAGACAACCAAAAGAATGAAAAAAAAAAATATATATATATATATATATATGAGGAAAGATACTTTGTGCAGTAGATAAGGATTGCAATAAACAGTATAGTTTTAGGCTTAAGAAGATCCAGGGCCACCAGGCCCATGGTTCCTCAACTGGGCCTTTTGGTTCAAGCCAGACCAAGCCCATGGTCTAGGGGTTACTGGTTCAGTAAAAACCAGAATCATGACGGGTTTGATTAGTAGTTTCTATTTGTTAAACCTAGTAACTAATTGTTAGACTTATGGCATTTTGGCATTGGCAGTACCAGCAGGCAACGCACTGTGTGCGGCAGCCTGAGGAATCAAATCGGATTGGCCTGAATCAATCGGATCAGATCAGTATCAACCCCATCAAATCCCAATTCTTGGCCGATACCGTATCGCTATATCAGTACAAACGAAGGGGAATAAGGTAAAAAAATAATTTCTACTGACAACCAGGGGTATTTCTGTCTGATCCCGAGACAGATTCTGGTATATTAAACCATGGTGCGTGGGGTTGGCCCAGTCGTGTATGCACAACAGCACGGGTATTCCATGAGTGGGCACTCGGAGCCAAAGTGGGCGAAGAGTGTTTCTACTGTAGGTTTGGTTACTGACAGAGACCACTGCCAGCGGAAGGCGCTGTAATGAATCGCTGGTGCTGAACCAGAGGCTCTTATGATGCTACCAGCACTAACTATGCACTGGTGAGACAATGGCACAATAACAAGGGTGTCTGTGTTGGTGGCAGTGACTAGCACACCCTGTGCGACTATGATGACTGACATGGACGAGTGGGCAGTGGGCATGGCAAACCTTCTGTTGCATTGTGTGCCATTCGAGTTGGGCTGTTACTACACCTTAGGCGTAGGCACGATGGTTGGATTGGTGTGGGCTTGTAGTGGGACAATGATGGGCTTCACGACAAGGTATAGTTGGGTGAATAGTCAAGGTTGAGTGTCTCAGCAAGGGCTGCTTTGTCGGTTGTTATGAAATCAAGTTGGGTGAACTTCAAGATGGCTTGAATGGCCTTAGGCTTGCCTGATCAAGAATTGGCTAAGGCACTGGACTGGAAGATTGACTATGCTAAAAATTTGTCCATGACAACATAGTAGTAGCCCAGAAGAAAAGCACAATGAGCAGAGTCATGAGGCTTGCGCAGCACAGAAGCGGCATTGGCATGGGCCATGGGCCTGCGACACCGTACATGGCTTCCGCACCACAACAAGGTCAAGGCCATAGACAATAGTGTGACACAGCTACACGCACGCGGGCATGAGGCTGGCTGGGACCCATGGCCGCAGCTGCCAGCTGAGGCTGGCATGCCCCGCGTGTGGGGGTGCTAGCCATAGAGCTTGACATAGGCAGATGGATTGTGTCTTACAGAATGCGTGAAATAAGGTGCTCTCAGAAAGTTCAATCCCAGTAATGCATTCTTTTGTATTTAATGCCGATTCCAGTAGTGTTTCAACCATTTGATGGGTATTGACCGTGTTGGATCCAAGATCATCGTCTCTCATTGAGGCGCACGACTTTAACACGTGAAATTCAAGCACACGTATTTTAAATTTTAATAGGTCAGCTTCAGGGATCCATGCATGCGTGGCGTCACAAGATTACAAGGTCATGATTTGGTGATGTGTGGGCTTATCATAGATGATAGAAGAGTCTATTTTAAAGGGCTTAATTAAACCTGCATCTTTCTGTCAGATCTATCGAGGGGCCTTTCGACCGCGTTTTTTTTAGATGATCCAATGGCATAGAATCAAGCCATTGGACCTGTTGCAAGAAAAACATCACAACTTTAAATAGTGACACACGAACTGTCACCAATAGACCCCTGTGAGCTACTGAATGTCACAAGAATTATGTAAAAGGTCAAAATTGGCACAGAATTCAAATGGCCATAACTTTGCCATTTTAGGTCCAAATTGAGTGAGGTTTTTTGCCAAGTTCTCATAAAACAAGAACACATTGGGGGTGCTTGAGGGAGCCGAAGACAAACCAATTGCCCAGATTTTGTTTGTGAAGTTTGTGCTACACATTGGAGGCTTTGGGATTGCATTCAAGGCATTGGACCTCATCTATTGGACCTCCAAGAGCTTGTGGAAGATGGCATCGATGGTGATGTCACTGGTGTGTGGTATCCATTTAGGTAAACCCTTGTCAAATTCTCTATTGTGATTAGCTAGGCTTGGTTAATGTGTGTTGAATGCCATAGCTATAATGTATAAAGGTTGGGGAATTTTTTTTTTTTATTTTAAATGGCATTGTAAGGGACCTTGGAGTTGGGGCTCACAAGGTGTATGACAAATTTTCAAGTTGGAAGGTTGACCACAGTTGTTGCTGTGGGTGTTGGGGGTTGTAGCCCCTAGTCTTTGTAGGAGCAAGGACAGAAGAGGGAGAAGTCCTAGTTGTAGTGGTAGTAGAAACTTAGGAGTGTATTGGGAAAATATGAGAACGTAGGTGGTATTGCTCCGTGGATGTAGGAAAATTTCCGAACCAAGTAAATTGTGTTGTGGTTGTGCGCAATGGATAGAAATGCCTTGTGCATACCTTTCGTAGAGTGGGTGTGCATCTCTTGGTACGCCTGACCGATCTCAGTTGAAGGCCGGAGAACATACGAGCTATAACTGGTACAATCGGGATTGCCCCAGCCAGGGGTGTGAAACAGGGTGTGCGTCAGTTTTGGGAATTGCCAATTCAGTTCAGTCAGTTCAGAATCAGCAGAAGGGGAAATTTTTTTTAGCCTACTGATTCACCCCCTCTCAGTAGTGAAGCCGGTTTATCACTAATTTGGGTATTTAGTAGTCACTACTTAGCTATTACTTGTATCTTTCTATTTAATTCAGTTTCTTATTGTACAGTGGGCCTCTTTTTCTGACTTTCCATTTTCTGTTTTCTGCTATAGATTACCGCAACTCTCTATATATTGTAAGGGCCTTGGTGCCTATACCCCATTATTTGATTAATGAAGAATGCTTGTCTTTTTGTGCACTAGTTTCTGTGAGAGAGAGTCGAGTGGTGAGATGCCATTGTGGTTAGTGAGATAGGCTATAGGTGAGAGGCCTTGGTCATATCTCCTATTCCTTCCCTCTTCTCTCTTCCCTTCTTTTTAATTTCCCTGGTTCATAGTTGTCACGGCATTAGGTGACCCAAGGCGATGGAGAATGGTAAAAAATCAATGCGACCCTAGGCGCCTAGGTGTAGCCTAGGTGAACAAGGCGCTGGTCCAGGCTGAGCCACCTAAAAGCCTAGGCGACGCCTTGACACCTATGCTCTGGTTTCCCGACACTACAACCAACCTGTCAGTTGATTGCTGTGCCGTTTGGTGCCATTCTCGAGACACTTGTTGCTGGTCTACACAAGGGACTTGGCTGAGATAGTACCCAGAACTATCCTCTGCTTGTTTCAAGTCTCGTAATAGGTGCTACCTCGAGTTTCCTACTGCTGCTGACATTCCTTATGACACCTATGCTGTCCAACAGATCACTGTGGTATTCAAGAGTTTTTTCTTCCCCCACTGGAGACCTCGCTTCGCCCTTAATCGCAGCCTCATCTAATGGCTGGATCTGCTACTGGTCAGTAAGTTACTAAATCTGTCCTTTCATTTCTAATTTCAAACCTATGTTATTATCTCTTTATCAGCCATCAGTTCTCCAAGGATTTTTCAAGTGTTCTACTGTTAGTACCCTACCATCGATCAAGAGTTGAGTTTCATCTACCGGATAGTTTTCTGGATATTATTAAGTGACGATATTATTAAGTGACTACTAACCTATCTCAGTACTTTGTTCATATTCCCTAATCCATCCATTGAATTGAGGGGTTGTTCACCTATACAAGGGTGCTGTTCGATTTTAGTTTCATGACCATCTGAGTTCTGGTTTGATGTTCTTGTTATTTATCTATTCTGACCTTTATTCAATATACCCTATGGTTCTACCTTGTGGCATTGTGGGCGGTTTCTGTGGTTATTTATTGCTGAACCTAGGAACCCATTACTTTGTCATACAGCATAGAACACTTGAATAATTGAGTAGAGTAGACTCATCAGAAATTAAATTCTTGGCAAGATACAGTGAGAAATACCTGTGGAGACTGAGGTGCTTGTGATGGGAGAAAGATCTGGGGGGATGGTGAAGGTTGATAAGGGGCAGGAGTCACATATCCTCCCCCATATGAAGTGCCAAAAGGCTGTTGATAATTTTCACCATAAGGACTACCAGGAATGCCTTGCTGCAGTTGTAACTGAGGTTTTTCCTGTGAAGAATGAAACAACAGGAAGTCTTACGAACAAGGCCAGTTGCACCAAGGAAGTGCGTCATTCACCTTGACTTTTTTCAACAAGATATCAAAGATTAAAAGCAGGATTTGACGGAAAAAATAACCTGGTAATAATGTTGAGATCCATCAACTGTACCAAAACCGGATTGATCAGTGGAATATACAGGTTCTGATTGCAATTGAGAATTATCAAAAGACAGACTTCTGGGAACTTCTGTCTCTGCAACATATGAAATTAAAAATCATCAAACTGAGAATGCAGGTGATGCATACATGCATTGGGTTTGGGTCCAGTAGTAAAAATCCATTCTACTCTACGTGAAAACATCAAGAATAGAATTTCGCCCGATGTTAAAGTGGAGCCTGGCACAAGTGTGGATTTTTTAATAGTTGGAATCCATATGACCACTAACTCTTGGCTATGGGAACTTCGCTAATACAGGTCTGCCAACAGGGAAATGGTACATCAAACGGATAATACGTAACAATAATATACAACTTAGGCAACCCATAAATTATTGGCATTCATTAAAGACAAGCACAGATGGGGTTTTCACTGGAAAGTCTCAACACATTCATTTTGTAGCATGATCATGCTTGATACTACATAAAAATAATCAGTCGTAAGCATGGATATCAGGAAAAGATGAAACCAAAGCTTTTAGGACAAGAAAAATGCATCGACATATCCTAGACTTTGATAAAATCTTTGCGGAACAAACTCTCACCTTCAAAACATTTAACAAGTTAAAAATAAATCTTATGAGAGGGGCCGATGCCTCATCTACAACTTAATGCAGGTCAGAATTTCCCTTTAACAGGTATTTCTTAAACACCAATATGCATTTGCAGAAGCTTCCATAAACAGTACGTAAACAAGAGAGAATTAAAAAAAAAAATCACCTTCAGCAGAGAGAGTTATACGATCTCGTAGGATAGCAAGCTCATGAGATGAATCTGCGGAACCTAAAAGTTTTAGATATTCCATTGCTGTTGGTAGGAGCCCTTGACTTGCTAGTAGCTCAGCATAGTTCTCCACGAGCTTGGACAAAGATGCACTAAATTGCTTCTGTCCAGTCGCCAAAGCAAGGACAATAGTCTTTTCCATTAAATCCTACCCAAATAAATGAAAGATGTAAATCTCCAACCAGGGTTTAAAAATAATAATAACAGTAGAGTAAGAAAAATATTCTTTAAATGAAATTCTAAGTACAACATCCACCTGGAGAAGGTCAACATAGGGTCTCCCTTCATGCTCAGCCTTCAAATTCCGTGACCAAATTTCCACTGTTTTGTCAATATTTCCAGCACAGATATAGCACAGAGTCGCAGCTAATGTGTTTCCTGCAAGCATAAGTCTTGAAGCAAGAGTATCACAGAGCAGAGTCCACTCCTCCCCCTGTGCAAACTGTAAGAGATCATGGTAAAAGGGGATAAGATATCGTAGGGATTTACAGCAACTTCAAATCTAATTACTGCAGATATCAATTTTTTTAATTAGCAGCAGAATAATCTCATTTTTAGAGGGAACATCAAGAATGAATTAGCTAACATGCACCAACAGAGGGCGATAACCAATACCATATTGAGTATGCCATTTACGTCCCTCATTTCACTGTAAGGGATCTTTTCCCTTGGTTTTATATCAATATCTAAAGGCATAAGACAACAAGCCGATATATAGCAGAGAAATTGTTTCAGATGGCCCATGATAACACAATAGACACTAGGGAAGTCAAATGTAATAAATGCCATGCATTGCATAGAAAATTAAGAAGAACACAGACCAAAATTTTGTTCAGAATTAAAAATAATGGTGAAAATCGAAACAAATTAAATAACTTACAGTGCAAAGAAGAGCAAGAGTTTCTTTCCATGTAGTCAATGGCCTGGTGTTCACAAGGCTCTTTAGATCATTGCTCACCATTGCAGCCACAATCTGCACAAAGAACGTTCTCAGTTTAACGTGAAAATGTAAAAGGAAACAAAATAGTAGAGAAAACCATTTCAAATCCATGTTCAATATGTGTACCACCACTGTAGTTAAGGGAACTAAGCCACCTAGGCATTATGATCTTCCAAGTTGAGTAAGCACCTAGAGAACACAAATCGATAGGAACCATGGTTCAAGAGATCTTGGTATTTTCTCGGTTTCAGGAGATCTCAAGACGAGACGTAAGGCAACATACAAATAATACATAATCTCATAAGAGATTTCGATATCTTGCCGAAATCTCAGCCCAATTTCTCGTTTCATTGTATCTCGGTTGAAACCACTTAACCCATGTGATATATATCCATTTTGACGAGATTCGGTCGAAATTTGGAGTCTCAGTGAACTCACAAGTCTTGGTCTGTTTTGAAGCGAAGTCCCCCAAATATGGTTTTTGGTGCAATTTTTTGCCAAATCACCCAAGGGAGCTTGGAGCAAGTAAATTCACAACTTATTTAAGTTGTGAATAATTCAATGTCTTTTAATTCCTAATGCTTATTCCAGTTATATGTGTTCTAGTAGTACTTAAAATTGTGTGGAATAGCCTAAGGTAGAGATGGTATATAGGCAATGTAGACTACCAACATATGGTCTAAAGTCAAAGTAACATTTTAGGTCTATTTTTTCAAATATAATGTTTCCATTGTGTTTAGAAGGCCTAAAATAGGCTGGATGATAAGTTTTAGGACCTAACTTGGCCATATGGCCGTCGAATCCCAACCCGGGACTTGCTGTCAAAAAATGCATGGTTTCGAAGAGATCTCACCAAATCTCAGTTTCGAGCTTGGCTGAGACCATGCCCAAAATCGAGTCCTTGAACGGTTGAACCATTATAGAAGTATAACTATTGACTCACTGGAGGACATTATCTCCATCCTTTACTGTAAGAAATAATAAAAACTGCATTTATGAAACTTAACCGTTTTTCAGCATTTTCATCTTCCAAGTTGAGTAAGGGCAATTAGAGAACCAAAATCAGTAGGAAGTATAACTATTGACGCACCAGAGGACATTAGCTCCATCCTCTAATGTAAGAAATACTAAAAACTGTATTTTTGGAACTTAAGTTATCGTTTTCACCAGTTTGTCAAGAGACAAGTCAGCAGTTTTCACGTTTACCATTTTTTACTATAATATCTGAGTTAAAGACAGGAAGGATGAAAATTTCATTCTCCAGTGGACCATGTGACCACAACTCAAGTTAATGATATTCATCCATTGTCATATTAATATTCTTTTACGTATTTAGGCGATTAAATGCAAACATAAATTAATGAAGGCAAGACAACTTGAGTTTCATGGGTCAATGAACAGCAGTAAAGTACATGGCAGGCATGCTTTCAAGATTGTCAAAAGCTCCAAATTTTACAGGAATTTTGGGGTTTTTTTTTTTTTTTTTTTTTTTTGTGGGGGTGTCTGTGGGTGTTTGGGGGCAGGGGAGGGAGTAAAAATATAAATAGATTAACATAATTCTTTCGTAGTCATTTAAATACAACACAAAGGATAGGAGGTGACTAGCAACTAGTCAACTGTCAACCTAGTGAAGACCAATTAGCAACAGGATATGAGGATATATGACCACCAACTGTTCCTAGTGGAGTCAGTTCAGCGGGCAGGCCAGTCAAGTACATCGATTAGACATTTCAAGGATGGCGCATTACCTACAGCACTCCCATATTGCTATTAACATGAGACAAAATTTTCTTTCATGTTTCAACACAAAAAAGATTGAAATTACATGTACCTTCATGTAAGATGAGTGACTCTTTTTCAGGTATTGATCACGTGTACTTTCCCACAAAGCAGCACCACCCACATGAGCGATAACTAAAGCATCAGCCATTCTATTTGCAGATACGCACTGTGCAACAGCTCCCTTATAGTCTCCAACAACCAAACCACGCTGAATGCTATCCTCAAATGAAGAATCGGTCCCCTCTATAGTTCCATCCAATTCTAGTAGGGATTGATCAGCATTACTCACAGCACCACCATCACCCTCAAGGTGACTAGCTGAAGGTGAAAGAGATGAATCTGCTTTAGGGCTTTGAAGATTGTTAAAGAAATCCTCCCCATTATCGGTGGGTAAGAAACTGAGTTCCTTATCTCCAGCAAATCCTGTTTTATTTGTTCCTTCACTAAGACTGAGCACATTTATATCCTGGGAAAGCTCCTCTTCTGAGTTATCATTTTCCTCAGTGTGTACACTGAATCCTAGGTGGGTGAGCAGCTTTGTCCTTGCGGTCCCTTCGTCTTCAAACATAACCTTCAAGAAGCCCCATGTTTCTCTATCGTCCACAAATCTAATCATAATAACCAGGCAGAAGAAAAAAATTACAACCCAATAAGAAGTAAATTTTGGCTTGAAATGTAGAGAAAATGCTACTTTATCAGAACTTTTTATAGATAACCTACTTAGACTCCTGAGATTTTTTTTCACACAAAAGCCGTAAGGAAGATTTTTCCCCATTTTGAATTGCAGCTTCAAATTCAGTCGAGCGGCTCACTAAACTGAGTTCAGTAACCAAGCTATGCACATAAACCTGGGGAAAAGAAATAGAAGAAATTGACAAACATCATAATGAAAGCAAAAAAGCACCAGAGCACCATAAGAGAAAGCTACCAGAGAATTTCCAGCTGGAGTACCGGCAGGTGATGAACTAGGGTTGAATGAAACAAGCTTGCCACCAAAACCAAAAGAAGCTCCCCCTGGACGTTTCAACCACTTTGGAGCTCTCAAGGGCGCTGCAGTTGAAGAGACAATGTCAATGAAGGGTCATCAAGGTCCCAAAAAGAGTAGGATGCCATAGTTGAAAACAAATGAAAATAAAGGAAAAGTATGTGAAATCGTATCCCTAGAATAAAATCCAAAGCAAAGAGGTGCATTTTGGTGATGATAGTGGAGGTGTTGGAAGATTGCAACATAAACGAAGTAAATTTATCAACTACCTGTGACGCATTTATACTTCAAAACATAATATGAAGAATTAAAATATACATGTACCAGGTACAACCTACTGCTGTAGACATCTAACAATGAACCATCAGAAAACATACCCATAAAAAGAGAATATACCCTAGGTGGATATGGCCCTATATATATAAATAGGATATGGACCCATATATACATAAAAAGAGTTGCTGGAATTCACTGCCTTGATCTACCTGGTTCCATCCATCCCTAGGCCCCCTATCCCTACACAGCTTAAGCCACTACCTACAATCAGGTCCTCTATGAACAATAGAAGAGAAGTATTTTCCCATATGACAGTCACAAGCCCATTCTTGTGCTTCCAAACTAGGGGAAGCAAAGCTGCAACAAGCAAATATAAGCTCCCCTGCAAAGCTTCAAACACAGAGGTTGGGCTGTTCACTTCATTAATTTGGCTTCATTTTCATGTTTTGCAGGCTAGCCAGCATTCTATATTAGAAAGGGCATAACATAAGGCTAGGCATGGACCATCCTAACCCCAGGAAGGATCACAAACAATTCTAAACAAGGCACTGCTTTTCAGATTCAAGATCAATGGGTTAGAGCAACTTCCGCAACACTCCATAGTGTCCAACACATGTAAAACAACCCTTACCCAATATGTCAACAATCAGTAGCTGAATCAGTGCTACCGCAGGTTTGAAGTAGAGTAACAGTCAGAAAATTACCCGGACCAGAATCTGCACTTATACATTTAGGATGCGCTCCATGTTCCCATTGAGTTTTGATATTTAAAGGGTGATTGACACCTAAATTTCTTAGACCTAAACAAAGGATAGGTGCTGAGATATTACAGTGCCACCAAAAATAGAAACTAACTCAGATTAGTAACTTTAAGAGTTAGACAAACCCAGCCAATAGTTGTGCACCAAACCGGTATCAAATGAAGCCCTTGAAGAGGGGAATCAATCCTCAAAAGATCAGATCAAGTTGGTGGATGGATCTGGACTAAGGCAGTTTCTTGAATTCGAGCAGAGAATAGGATATTTCTGATATCTCCTAAACCAGACCTCAGAAGAGCTCAATACGCCAGTCGAGTGGTGCTCCTGGCTGTGTGATTGGATCCTCCAAAGATCACCCCAGGTGGATGGACGGTTGCTGAGATCTGATGTCTCGAAGTAGCAGCAAAATTCTGGGAGGAAACCCAAATCGCAGGTGATGTCATGCCTCTGATCAGCAACTATGTCAACAGCAGCAGCTTGGGGGCTTCAAGGGAAACTTCAGCAGATGAAACAGCAGCTCCAGCATGTTGCAGATGGTCTCAGATGTGCTCAGTAATAAAACAGAATAAGGGAGAACAGAAACCGATGGGAGAAGTACCAAGGGGAAAAGGAAAGATAGAATGGGTTAAGCCTCTCACCCTCTCATAGGTCTCTCAAGTCCCACCTCACTATATCTCACAGCTGTCGTGACCATAGGTATCAAGGCATCGCCTAGGCGATAAGACATTTCAGCCTGGACTGACACCTGCGTCGCCTTGATTTTTTCCCATCCTCCATTGCCTTTGTCGCTTTGTCTCCTTGATAACTATGCTCGTGACCACTAGACCAATATTTCTTTTCTCAATTCGATGGCTGCTCAATACAGCCTCTTTATAGCTTCAGAAATTTCTATTGCATGGAGAGTACAACCCAAAGAAACCAAAAACTTCCTAAACTAAGCTTACATCTTCAAAAATAGAAACAAGAATAAAATCAACTCCTACTACTAAATAGAAACTTCTAACGCAGCCATGGTTACAAAGATAGTAACTTTAGAAAATAGAAGCTAATAACTACCAAGAGACTAACAGAATAGAAAGTGAATAAGATATGACAGCTCATCATTCCCATGGTTCTAAATCTCCCCGAAATTTCGTTCAAAACACCAAGATTTCCCAGTTTCGATATGGCTCAAGAACTGCCACTTGGATCTGGAACCTACATGCTGATGCTCACAATTTCGATAGTCATACAAGTAATTTGGAGGAATCCCCCGAAAAGAAACCAAGGTCAAAATCAAGATGTTACTAGTTTCTACCAGTTTCGTCTGGTTTCAATGAAATTTCCCAAGTTTTGCATTGTTCAATCAAACTAGTCCAACCCATGCTCATATAAGTGACATGTTTTGATGGAAGCATACACTGTTTTCCATATTTCAACAGAATCTCTCAAGTTTCGTGGGTTCAACGAAAAAAAATGGGAATTTGGCCACGAAACTTTTGCTTAATTTTTTGCAATCTTTTTCTACTATCTTGCATTATCAACCAAGATCAACCTAAAAAGGACTTCTTGGAACTTCAAGGTAAGCCCACTTTTTTCCCAAACTTCTTTGTTTTGTTCAACATAGTAGAAAACGTAGCAAATATCTTTCAAAGCAATCATGTGTGCCACCTCCACATCCTCCCAGTCTTAGTGAGCCATTCCCTAGGTTGGGATACCTACAACATGATGATAGGGCTTACAGGTGGGCAATGATGGACATTCAGAACAACTGGGCCCCACAACATGTCATGGGATTTATACATATTGTATTCAGAGGTGTGGCTACCACATCTACAGTGGTACGCACCCGTGGATTGGAGTCATCTAGAAACTTGTTATGATATTGAGTGGTGAGTGTTATATAACTAGTTCACTATCTATTTTAGTGTTTTGATTGTTTTAATAGCTTATTTACATTTCTAGTAACTATCTATATGTAGACTTAGAGTGCATAACAAATTAACAAGGTTATTGTACAAAATCATTCAGCGTACAATAGCAAACTTGGGTACACACCACAAGTACCATTTTGGGTGTTCTTTTTGTGAAAATAGTTTATGGATTAGCTTTAAAAGGTATTTAAAAAATAAATAATAAAAAAAAAAAAAGTTGTTAAAAAAAAAATCACTTTTGAGGGTCGAAATCAAGGTCTCCACGTCGCCCAAAAAAGTACTAATTTCCACGAAATTTCACAGGTTTCAACCTTGATCATCCCTTGAAGAAAAATCTCCACGCAGTGGTGTTCAGCTCAATCTCCACCATCTGTCATAGGGCCCACTCAAAATCTGAAAAAAATTTCCTTCAATTGCTGTCTTGATATAGCAAAGCAGAACTCAGAATTGATGAGCTTAAATAAACCCATGGTATGGACCAAATATTGGCCTACTTTAGCGCCCACTTGATGGACTTGAGCTGCATCAAAGCAGGCAAAGCCTGAAGGCGGCTACCCAACCAGGGGGAAAAACGACCAGAGGGCCTGGCAAGCTTACCAACTATACTCCAAACTCGAAAAAGCATACAACAACAACATCCAAAACCTTATCTCAACTTAATAGGGTCGTTTACATGGGGATTTCAAGCAAGGACGAGCGCAAAGATCCATGCAAAACTCAAAAAAGCATGTTCCTTCCAAATAACACATGCCTTGGGCCATCCTTGGCCCATCATCTCCATACAACAGAGAAAAGGTAGCTTTGCTAGCAAGATTGAAACTCCTAGTTTGCAAGATGTCCAGGGTAAGGACTTTTTTAGAGGACAATCTCATGGAGAAACTTGAACTCACAAGATGCTTTTGGAATCCAGATCACAGCTCTAAACCAGCATAAAGTGAAGATTCATAAAATGCTTTGAAGAGATGGCAATTCTTCAGCATCATTCTTCCATATATTATACAATAAGGTGAGATTTCATCTACTGAGGCACCATAAATTATCCAACTCCCAATACATCAGATTTCTTTCAAACACAAAATTCCAACTGGTGCTCGACTACAGGTTTCAATGTATCACCATACCACAAAATTTCCCACCAAAGCACAAGTATATAAACCACAAGGTGGCAGCTTAGTTGGAAAGACCTAACACCACACAATTAACACCAACCAAAATATTCTCCCAAATCTACCTTCGACCACTTCATAAGTTATAAAAGACAACAGCTTCACAACCTGGAAAGCCCTCTCCAACTGCCTCCCAACCCAATCCTTTCTCATTCATAGACACATTCATGTCCCTCTAGCTTGCTGCCTCTGCTGGAATGGGATTGAAGACTCCGGCCATCTATTCTTCAATTGCACCTTCTCCCCCTCCATTTGGGAAAGAGTCCTCTCCAACTGTTGGCTCCACAATCATCGCATCCTTCCCCTTCAGAGAGAGTGGTTATGGGTTGACATGACCTTTGCTAGAAGCTCCTTATGTGAAACCAGTAAACCACTAGAAAGCTTGCCTTTCGTGCTACTATCAACCACATTTGGATGGAACCAATCTTCAAAGACGAGCTTCCAAATCTAGATCTTTTGAAATAATTTGGAATGCCATTTTTTATGTTAATTCGAAGCTTTCTTTGCTCCCCCACCACCAGGTAACGTATTCCCCAAGGAACAAGCTCATTGTTGTTTCCTGGGGTTTGCATTCCTCCATTTTGCACCCTCCCTCCCCCCCCCCTTCCTAGATTCCTTGCTGCTTTTCTGTATGCAGCTCACGTTTGTTTTCATTGCCCCTGGGGGCTGTATATTCCTCCTTTTTCATCTTGGAAATGAAATTTTTTTTCATCCAAAAAAAAACGTTATACAAGACAGAAAATGGTCCACATTCCTCATTATATTCTTCCAAACAACCAGTCCATGAGAAATAGAAATTCTCGAAGGGTCCCAGCCTCTTTCCTCCCTGCTATGTGAAATGTATATTATTCTACTCTTACCCGCTGTCACCACTCTCTTTTTTATTCAATAAACTTTTTTGCAAAATAATGAGAAGGGGGGAGGTGATAAAGAAATCTATGATCTAGCTTTCCACGAACTACTTGTTTAAATAACAAGCTGTAATGCCACTCTGTCAATAAGAATGGGATCCAAAAGAATGTATAGCCTAAGGTGATTAAGACACCATTTCCAAACAAAAATTTGTTCTTATTACCTCTTTTTGCATTTATCCTATATACCCTTCTTCCTTTTAAAGCGAAATATACTCATAACTCATTACAGATGAAAAAATGTAAAATGAAATTCAATGGTGATGATTGGATCAATTGATGGCAGGGAAGCAAGAATATATCAAAAGTAGAAGCGGCTGACAGTTGAATTCCAATGATGTTGAATTAAGGGAAAGGGAGAGCTGAATATTTAAGATCCTTATCAGCTCAGAAAACATACCCATGCCAAAGACACCCTCTCCAGCAGCATATTTGCTGCAAGCCTGCACAATGAAGAATAAATATGGATGAATGACAAGAATGTCATTAAGAGTGAAAAGATCATTCTAACAGACTACACCAAAGATGTTTCTCATATCAGGTTGAAAATTACAGCATACATCATAGTAAAGAACACTAATGATGTGATCCTGACTTGAGCACTAATGAAAGAAAATTAAATAAAAAATGCAGATTCTGATTGACAAATTAAAACGAGTTTATTCAGTTTGTCACAGTAAAGAATGAACTCCAGGGAGGTACCAAAGATAAAGAAAATATTCAGAAACTGCAAGCAAAGAATCCAATGGATCTGTGATTAGACATTTCCACCAACCTCAATATTGTAGATGCCAATTTTTCCATCAAATGATGAAGCTGATATGACTCCTGGTATCTTCGGGTACCAATGAATATCAAAATTCCAGTTGTTACCAGCCGGCAACTCACAGACAATCTGAACCATTTGAAAACAAGAGCAACAACAAGATGTTAGAAGGAAACTGGATTGAGGACAAGTATTTAGCTGGCACAAGAGAGAAAAATTCAACAAAACAGTTACCTACCTCTCCCGTAGACGTGTCCCAGCAAATTGTTCGATTATCTTTGGCACAAGTAAGCAAATAGGCACTGTCACTAGGACACCATGACATTGCAATTACACCTGTGTAGAAGATAAAGACAAGCAAAGAGGAAATAAATGTCAAAATGCATAACAATACTAAAAATTGATGGTTTCATATTAACATCTAAACAAAGTGATGGGGAAAATTCAGCAATTGTAATGAGTGAAATGTATGTATAAGAAGGATGGGTTCAAGAAAACATGATGCAAGCATAAAACATGGAAGCCCCCCTTACCCCCCCCCAAAAAAAAGTGAAAGATTTTACCTGAATTTTGCAAAAATCCTACTGTCAAATTTCAGCAGCCAAATCATAAAGAAATTTTAGAAAATTGGATTGGAATGAGACATGATCTAAGAGAATCAATAGAACGCAGCAACTAGAGGATAGGTAACAAAGAAACTTATTGAAAAGTTCATCTCAAACCAGTTAACTAAAGAAAGAGCATAAGTTACTGTTGTACCAAAAAAAAAACAAAACAAAGAAGAAGAGGTCCCAAATCCATATTATGAACCACCTCTAAAACATAACAAACAAAGCAGCATCAGAGCAGTTATCAAGCAGGCCCCAAAAAGCTATGTATTTCTGAGGGAGGAAAAAGAATCACTATCAAGGAGGATTTCCAACCTCGAGTGTGGCCCACAAACTCTTTCAAAGGTGACATTGAGTTCCGCATGTCCCAAAGCTGTCATAAACATCATAGAAATTAAGAAAAATACACACAGGATCATTCAAAGTCAAGAATATCTGAAACAAAGCCATTAAATTCTATATAAAAAAATCATACTCTTAAAGAAGGTAAACTATCATCATCAGATGCAACAATGAGCTGCGTTGCAAAATCAGGATTCCACTGTAACACAGAACCCCGCTTTCTATTTGAATCTGACAAACTGCCAGGGAACACAACAGTTACATCAACATGTAAGATCCATACAGATCTACAATTTGAAGGTGCATACAACACTTCATGATCAAGACAAAGCAACTCACTTTATCACTGGCTTCTGCCGCCGTAAATCCCAAACCACTGCAAAACGTAGAAATTCACAAAGTTCACATTAGAAAGGGGGAAACATGCAAAAGCAACATATATGCATCAACATACAGGAAAGTAAAAAAAGAGTAGGTACATTTTCCCTGCTTCTTTGAAGTTTAAAATATAAGTGACATGATTGTATCCTTCCCTCACCTGTCATTCCATTATATGAAGTTGATGCTAATATAGGCTGAACCTTGTGATTCCATGATAAGTAAGAAACTTCACCTTGCGCACCAGATCCAACATTCTGGCAAAGTTTGCATAAACTAAGTTAAATACAGCACACATCTTGCAGAAATATGCTTGCAAGCAGCAAAAGGCAAACAATCAACAGCTTATATATAATTGAAAGCACCAACGGTACATGTAGTACATGTAAGGATCACATCCATATAAACTTAATGCCTCCATAGATAGCCAAAAGACTGAGTACAAATAAGACTTACAAGTTGAATCATTATATTACGAGTATTTATGTTGATGTTATAAGCATGTCCTAGAGGAAAATATGATGCCTAGATACCTTGAGAGGTGGGAAATGAGTGGGTGCTGCTGGATTAGCTAGATCCCAGATGCAGATTTCACCTTCATCAGCCCCTGAAGCTAGTAGATTTGTTGAGATACTGCCAAACTCCAGACCATGGACCTGTATTTAGGCAAAACTTGAGGACTATGCTAGATAAAAGAAAGCATCAATTAGGGAACAGGGCAGGAAAAATCCATTATAGCCACTATAGAGAGAATAAATTTATAAATGAGGAAACTCACAGGTCCCGTATGCTTATTAAGACGTGTAATGAGGGCACCTTCGATTTCCTCTGAACTGCAGGTAATACATGAACTTCGTCATAAAATATAATTAAGGTCTTAATCTACTTTGGCGATGTCAATGATGCAGAAGGCATGCAACTAAATAAACCATTGAACTGAGACAAATAAATAGGGTTAGTCCAGTTTGGCAGAGCCCAACCAGTACTAACCCCCCTCCCCCAAAAAAAAAAATCGAGAAATTGAAATTTTGATGAAGTTATGCAGTTGGGATTTTTTATAATAAATGGCATTTACCAGAAGGACACTAGATCCAATGTACAGTCAAAACACACCAATTCCTTATCAATTTGCAAATTGCAGCTTTGTTTTTTTTCTGGCATGTCCTTTCTGAGCACATATCATGGAGAAGCAAGTAATAATTTTGCTCCGGATTTGCCCACCAGAAAATCATTACAAGAAATGATAATATTAAAACATATAGTCCAGGAAACTAAGAAAACAAACTGAAAATTATCCATCGTGTTGGAGGGAAAGATCCCCAAGCAAGGAGATAAGAAGGGTAATTGTAAATGCTAGAGGGGAAATGCCAATAAGATACGAGAACTACCGTGAACAATATGATGCCCGTGATGCCATTGAAAAAATCAATAAATAAGAATTAATTTGATTAAGAAAACGCACAACTATAATCCCAATATACCACTAAATAGAAAGAATATTAAACGAATCCAAGCCGTCTGTGAATTGCCATTCTACTGAATCCAAAAAACCGGTGAAGTTGCCAGAGGATGATCCTAATTGTTGGAACAACGATGCCAATGTTATATAACAGGTGAAGCAAGTCGAACTCATTCAATGAGACGAAGTCATAAGCACCTGATTAGAGCCTGTGGATTCCAAATATCAATACCACCATCTGCAAGGCCTCCAGCAATAAGCCCAAGAGGCAATTCTTGAGTTCCGGATCCAGTCTTACCCCAAGAAAGCCGTTGAAAGCGTTCACTGCTAGGGAACGCACCAACAACAGGTAGCTCCCGATCATCCGACTGGAAATCAAGCTTGAAGATTTCGAGAATGGCAGATGAACTGAAGGACAGATCTACCGCCCCGGCCATGGTTCCAGCCGCAAGGTAAGGTGCGTCAGGGGCGAAGGCGAGGGACGCCGATCTGTTGACGCCCTTAATGCACGCCATTGCTCGAAAGCTTAACGTCAATTAGATTCTGAGATCCACACCTCCTTTGCAATAGCCAATTCGGCACAGATCTGTAGATCGAAAACACTGCTTCAATTAAGGCAGAACCGATAGTTTCTTCCGTTCTTCTTCTTCGTCGTCTTCTTCTTCTTCGTCGTCTTCTTCTTCTTCTTCGAATCAAAAATTGGATCAGGGAGAGGGAAAAAAAATAAAAAGATTTTGTCGCTACACTGAACCAGAGACGAGAAATGCATTCACCGCTTCCCTCTCCTCGACCCCTCTTTCGTATTTGTTGTGTTATCGAGATGAGTGTGTATTGCAAAATAATTTGAGTGAGCCTGTGTATTCGTGTTTGCATTTATCATTTTACTGTTTCCAATTTTCATTATTTTACTATAAATACGTATATACATATACAAGCTTAAATACATAACGGAAGACCCACAAGTGTGTCGACCGATCGGTTTGGTTTTGTTACAGTCGGGCTGAGCCAGTTTCAGTATGGTAGTAGACCAAATTGAAGTCAAACTATTAAACTGAAGATCAGTTTGGACTTCGATATGGTTTTTTATTGGTTTTCTATTGTTGGCAAATTTTTCACATGACTATTTTATGTGATGAATGTTACACAAATGGTTATCAACTAGCCCAATAATCTCTCCCTATGTGATATAGGACTAAAGTTTGTACATCTTCATTGATCTTCTAAACACCTTGGTACTTGTTGTGTTCTTAATGGAGTCATCTCACCGATCTCCCATAAAGGTCTGGTACTTGTTGTATTCTTGAGTGTCACAAAATTCTTTCCCCCTTTTATAATACATATTTTTAATTTAAGTAATTAAGAGAAAAATTAAACGGGTAATTTGGTAAATAAAAATCAATGGACTCAAATCCTCTGTGATGAACAGTGAGTAGCAGTGAGAGTCCAACGGCTGGGAGGACTCCAACATGTACCCCAGCCATTGAATCCTCATTGTCGCTCATTATCTTCCCACAATGGATTTTTATGCACTTTTGAGTAATCTTGTAATTTTTCCTTAATTTTAAGCATCCACACGTATGTAAAATTTGAGAGCAGAAAAATTAAAAGCAGTTTTATTTCTTAAATTTTATGAAGCAATGAGGGGTTGCTTATCTTTATTTTTTATTTTTTCTTTTTTGTCAGCAACTAGGATTTATAACATGCAAAACCGAAGTATAGTCCCATTTGAAATACAATCCCTTCACCTTTGTCATGTTTTTAAGTGAAAAGATATAGAATGCATGTATGCCAGTCAACCATTTTGATCATATAAAGATAGAAATTGGAACAAACAAACTGAAAAGCACTTGAAAATGAAACATAAAAGTGAAAAGTTTGAAAAGTGTAGTTGTCTTGCCAAATTTAAATAATCAGATAACATTGATATCATCATTATGACGAGGGGCAATGGCCTAAGAAAACAAATAATCACATTTGGATTGTCAATGCGTTGATGAAAAGATAAGAACAAGATTTGTGGTTTATTTTCAATTCATAAATATAATAAGCACAAGTGTTGATTTTGGTCACGGAAAAACGAATCCAACGCAAAACACTGCGTCTAAAAATCCATTAGTATGAGCTTGTATGGTCAATTTAAAGTATGCTATAATACCAATTGTTAAGGATTATACTCCATAGAATTATATGAACCTCATAGTGTTTAGAATACAAGTACAAATTATAAAAGAGATTAACCACAAACCCGTTGAATGTGAATGGAGTCCCTAAATCAGGATTAATGATAGCCTCACGGACAGTGATGAAGAATTTAACAACTACGCAAGTGCATACCCTCCACTGAAATCTTTTGCAACCTCTTACTCGAGTGTTTTCTATTTATAACAAAATCCCTAAAACCCTATTCCACTCCCACAATAGAAAGAGTTAGGAGTTTCCTAATCAAAGTGAATCTATAATTACTTGAGCCCAATGAATCAATCGGTATCATTTAAGTCCACATAAAAGTAATAACAGCAACTCTCGGACAGAGTTTGTTTGTCCTTTTTAGATATTAGTGTCATGTCGTCTCTAATCTCTAATTATCTCTCTCGGACACAATTTGTTTGCCCTTTCTATTTATTAGTCTCTCTCTAAAAAAAAATCATCATTTACCTGATCTTGTACTTTGTCCCTAGTTGCCAAGATAACTGACATCAGAGCCTCTCTTCCTCCCGACCGCGGAAGTATGATGTCTTCTTAAGTTTTTGTTGTCAAAATACTCGCACCAACTTCACGGATTACCTCTTTAACTGATTGGTCCAAAATGAGATTCATACCTTTAGAGGCAACGAAGAGTTAAACAGAGGAGAGGATATCTTTTTCAAAACTGATGGAAACCATCGAAGCTTCTAGCATTGTAATTATCGTATTCTCTAATAATTATGCTTATTCAACCCAGTGCTTCAGTGAGCTGGTGAAGATCCTAGAGTGCAAAACAGATGGCCAAATGGAGAAGGTTTTGCCTTTTTTTTTTTACAAGGTAGATCCATCAGATGTAAGGCATCAGAATAACACTTATGCGAAGACATTTAAGAGACTCAAAAGCTTTTCAAGAAGCAGAGGGGGAAGGTGGGGATGTGGAGGACTGCTCTCAGAGAAGTCGCGGATATGGCAGGGTGGGATCAAGTAAATGTCGCCAATGGGTAAGTCTTAATCATATCCTTTCAGTTCTCTGTTTCACAGTGCCTTTCTATTCCTTCATGGACCTCTTAATGATAACCGCATTTGCTCTTGCGATTCCAATAACAATGTCCCTACTCGTCAAGCTTATGGATCAATGGACAGACCATGGCAGCAGTTGCTACATACTCCACTATGAGTGCTTCAAGCCCTACGACAATCATGGTTTTAAATATTGGTATTTTATTGATCGTATTGATAGTATCGTATCAATAACAATTGAGATCAATCCCCAATATTTGATCGATTCAGGTCGATTATCCTTGCCGTTTTAGGGGTAAAACAGTAAAAAAAAAAATATTTTTTTTAAAAAGCAAAAGACAAAAGTGTCCGATATCCACCTATCCTCTTCAACTCAATCCGAATTAATATTGATATTGATGAAGATCAATACCGACACTGGTACCGAGAACTAAATCCATGACGACAGTAGAAAGGTTGACACAATTTTTCTCTTTTATGACACTTAATAGAAACGAATCCGTATCCTTCGGGCATACGATGGCAAATTGACAGCTGGCGATCTAATAACCGTATACCCTCCCTTCCTTTCCTACTACACGGGTGAGTCTGGTGAATCTTCACGTCAGTGAACCGGTGCAATTAGCGCTCTCGCCCTGCCCTATCGCTCTCTCGCTCTCTCGCTCTCTCGCTCTCTCACACACACACACATTAAGCTTCTCAGGCCATAGACAAGCTAGAGAGACTGCTAGGAGTGGGACGGAAATTCAACCAGCGATGACTGAATCGACGAACAGGTGGTGCCATAGCCCCTCTTCAGGATCTCTCGGTCAGATGGGTACCTTCTCATCCCCTGCCTCAGCACAGAATACAATATTGCCGTATTATTACTTCAATGATGGCTCCTCTGGAGCGACCCAACTCGCATGAACATGGAAGACGATGAGCAAGCACAAGGCCGAACTTCCCTTGGAGATGCTGCCGGTAAATTCTGTCTCTGTCCTGAACCCATGTCCCTATTTTGGCTTTCGCTTGTGGGAGCTCTTGAGATTCTGTTAATTTGCATTCTCTTAAGCTAAGAAATTAGTTCCATGGTACTGGGAGATGAGATCTCTCTTGTCTTTGGTTTTTTTTTTGGGAACTCTTCTCCTAAGAATGAATATATTGACACAATTACATAAACAGAGAGACATGGTTTTCCCCTTTTTCGTTGTGGGTTCCTGTAAAGTTATGAATGGGAAAGTTCAAAGACTTGACCTAGGTCACTGTAAAGAGAGAAGAGAGAGAGAGATGCGTCGCCGGAGAAGATGAATCCCCTTTGCAGTAGCTTGAAGATCCTCTGAGATTTGAACGGGATTTGAACCTAGGTCATCTCAGCAAAAGGGGTACGTAAATCAATGTAAAAAGGGTTTTTGAATGGGAGAAGATGGATCGGTTGGGTTTTTGCTGATCCAGACCTAGCTGGACCTCAATTTTCTCTCACCTAAATTAGACTGTCCATGTCAGTAAAAACAATTAATTCCTGCAAGAATTTGTTTATGGTAAGGACCAAAATCCGTAGCTTCCCCGCCTCAAAAATGCTTTTGGGATATATCCTTCAAGCTGGTTGGAGTGAAGGTTCAACAGCTGAACGTCAGAAGCAGGGCCTAAATTTTCAGCAATTTTGCCACTTAATTCACTCTCATAGTCAGTGAATAATCTCAGATTGGATAAATTCCCCACCCAATCTGGAATAGACCCATTCAATCTATTCCCAGAAATTTGAAGATTCTCTATACCTTATAGATTTTGAAGTTCATCAGGAATTCTTCCAGTAAGCGAGTTATAAGAGAGGTTTAATGGTCCAAGGCTTGTAATACTACCCAACTCTGGGGGAATGGAGCTCTCAAACTTATTCCAAGATGAATCAAGAAACCATAGCTCTGATAGATTCCCAAAAGCCGAAGGAATGGGCCCATGAAAGTTATTGAAAGAAAGGTCAGGCCATTTTAAGGCTTTGAGCTCAGAGGCTAAAGTTACATTACCTTGGAGCTCACGGTGAGATAGATCAAGCTTTTCTACCATCATAGATAGGTTGGAGCTCCACTCTCACTTTACGCCCTTCCAAGAACAGTAATTAGAATCATTGGCACCCATCCAGGCATTTCAAGCTCCTTCATAAAGAGAACTTGCTTGTGGCATGGTAAACACTTGGTTTCTTCACTCTTGTGTAGTTTTTATTTTCTAGATCTATATTTTCCATTTCTTTGGGTGTCATGAATGTTTGACTGTTATCTACTGGTAGTGTGTTTAGTATATTAAGCTTTTTAGAACTTTGAAGGAACAATTGTGGCTCCAAAAAATGTGTTTCTGCTTCATACTAACCTCTCTTCCCGCGGCTAGAACAGGAAAATATCACAAAGTACATAAAAAAGGTAGGTGTGTTGAGGTATTGTATAAATGCCATTCTTATATTATAATTTATCTGACTACACTTGAGACATCATATGTCAAAAGTCATGGTATAATTGCCCTGAAGTCAAAACTCAAGAAACAATTGCCATGAAGCTTTTAACTTGAACTTTATTTAATTATTTTTTGAAGAATTCACTTTATTCGGGCTATAACGCACACGGTATCTCTTGACCTCTACTCAGTCATAATCTTCCTTCGATCATTGACACTAACTCATAAAACAAAGATGCACTGGGCCACTGGCATATCTGCTTCTAAAACAGAGCACTAGATCCAAGGAGAAAGAAAATAAATATAGAGGTGCAAACTTATGCACTACATAGCAAGTCAATACTTATCATCAACAAGCAAGAACAAGTTTTATTATGAGGGGATGTTACTCCCTTAAAGTACAGCAAAGTTCAAATGTTTTCCTGGCTCACTTTGGTATCATCTTTAACTGGAACTCTTGTGGGTAAAGCACCTAAAGGCTAAAAGAAAAGTTAGCTAACCAAAACATATTGTGCAATTCTTACTTGGAGAGTAGAAAATCATTCAGGAAAAATGTAAAACACATAAAAAAATTATTCATGACAACTCTTATCAACATTTACAATATTTGTCAAGGAGAAAATACTAATCCCCCAATAACTGAAAAGTGGGCCACAATACCCATTGACAACAATATTGGCATCTTGTTCATGAACAGAGAAGCACAAGCACGAGCATGAAGACCTCCAAACTACAAAATATCAGATTAACCCTACATATCTAAAATTCCATCACCAATATGGCAATGAAATTTTTTTTTGGGGGGGGGGGGGGGGGG